>NC_041410.2:90335983-90595983 GCF_900747795.2 Erpetoichthys calabaricus | reverse complement strand
GACTCATCCGAGAGGTCACAAAAGACCCCAGGACAACGTCTAAAGAACTGCAGGCCTCACTTGCCTCAATTAAGGTCAGTGTTCACGACTCCACCATAAGAAAGAGACTGGGCAAAAACGGCCTGCATGGCAGATTTCCAAGACGCAAACCACTGTTAAGCAAAAGAACATTAGGGCTCGTCTCAATTTTGCTAAGAAACATCTCAATGATTGCCAAGACTTTTGGGAAAATACCTTGTGGACTGATGAGTCAAAAGTTGAACTTTTTGGAAGGCAAATGTCCCGTTACATCTGCCGTAAAAGGAACACAGCATTTCAGAAAAAGAACATCATACCAACAGTAAAATATGGTGGTGGTAGTGTGATGGTCTGGGGTTGTTTTGCTGCTTCAGGACCTGGAAGGCTTGCTGTGATAGATGGAACCATGAATTCTACTGTCTACCAAAAAATCCTGAAGGAGAATGTCCGGCCATCTGTTCGTCAACTCAAGCTGAAGCGATCTTGGGTGCTGCAACAGGACAATGACCCAAAACACACCAGCAAATCCACCTCTGAATGGCTGAAGAAAAACAAAATGAAGACTTTGGAGTGGCCTAGTCAAAGTCCTGACCTGAATCCAATTGAGATGCTATGGCATGACCTTAAAATGGCGGTTCATGCTAGAAAACCCTCAAATAAAGCTGAATTACAACAATTTTGCAAAGATGAGTGGGCCAAAATTCCTCCAGAGCGCTGTAAAAGACTCATTGCAAGTTATCGCAAACGCTTGATTGCAGTTATTGCTGCTAAGGGTGGCCCAACCAGTTATTAGGTTCAGGGGGCAATTACTTTTTCACACAGGGCCATGTAGGTTTGGATTTTTGTTTCTCCCTAAATAATAAAAACCACCATTTACAAACTGCATTTTGTGTTTACTTGTGTTATATTTGACTAATGGTTAAATGTGTTTGATGATCAGAAACATTTTGTGTGACAAACATTCAAAAGAATAAGAAATCAGGAAGGGGGCAAATAGTTTTTCACACCACTGTAGTGGAAGTTCAGCCCAGACACAGACAAACAGACAGACACCTATGGTTCAAACACACACGTATTTACTTACACTATTTACAGTCACAAAACAGTCCCACACAGCGCACAGTGCCCCTGCACCAATCACCCTTAAGTCCGGGCCTTCCAATGGGTCTCCCTTCCTTCCTTCCGCCGCTTCTGTTCCTCCTTCCTGAGCTTTGTCCTCTTCCTCACGACTCCGGCTAAGGACTGTAGGAAGGCGGCCTCATTTATACCCACCCAGATGTGCTCCAGGTGCCCTGTGACGATCTTCCTGCAGCACTTCTGGGTGTGGCGGAAGTGCTGCTATCCAGGGCTCCTTAATTGTCTCGGCGCCCCATGGCGGTGGCCACGGGTCCTTACAGGGTTGAGCTTCCAAGCTCAGTTCCCGTGGCCCCCATACAAACCAGGGTGGCTGCCCTCTCGTGGTCCGGGATTGGCATAGTCCCTCTCCTGGTCCTTCCATGCGTCCTGGCTGGACACAGCCCCCATCCAACCGCTACAATATATATATTATTTATATGAACACACAGATATACAATATTTACAAAAACCCTCCCTTGCCTCTAAACAATAAATGAATAAACACAAACACAGATCAATGATAAATGAGTCCAAAGCTAATAAAGTCCATCGATAATTGAATATTGGCTGAAGTGATATTTTGCTTCTTCCTGAAAATACAAAATAACCTCACCATCTAAGTCCTCAGCAATGGCTAATAGGAATCCAAACCCCAAGGTTTCTCTGCACTGGTTGTCGTGATGAGGACTGAAAAAGCAAGCAGTGGAATTGCACAATGAACGGAAGTGAGGAGTTGGAAAATGGATGTGTAAAGCGGCTCCTTTCTTCTCTCTCTCTCCTTTTCCACTCCTCTTGCTTAAAAACAATGTCCCGGATGTAATTGGTTGAGTAAACAGGAAATTCCCATCTTGGGGTTGCGGTCTCCCGTCATCATCTTTCCCCGTTTGACTTACAGGGACAACATTTACTTACACACAACAGTAAAACAGGACGACAAAAACAAAATGCAAGTCAGCACAGACACAAAAAAATACGTATTATTATGTAGCCCCGCAACAAGGCGAGCACATTGGCAAAACAAAACCTCCTAGGAGATAGACGCCCAGAGTCGTTCCTTTCAATTACCCAACATCTCTACATTTCAATTTTTCCCCCCCCTGACGATTTCGATAGTTTCTAGGACCCCGGGCGTACACGGCTAGTCTAGTTTACTGTATACGGCTTGAAGGAAGGAGAGATTGCCTGAAATGATGCGTCTGGCAGACCACTCTACCCTCAGTAAAGCTTTGTGGTTGAAGACCATGCAGCTCCCACAACCAGGACATTTAAATCAGTGGACAGAAAGATCAAGCAGATAACTGTAAGTGGATTTTTAACATTTTCATAATTCACGCACTGCTTTAAACACACGTGAAGAACAACTGCAGAATCCGCAGAATCCAATTGTTAAAAATTTATTATACAAAATGAACACAATAAATCGATACACTAATAATATGCCTGCTGGATATAAATTAAGTGATTAAAACAATCTGCAAAATAAATTTTATTTATCATAATTTGTTGGGGGGGATAGATATAAATTTTAACAAAAATGGAGGAAACTACTAGAAAAGAATTTTTGCCACACCTTAGAGAAACAACCGATGACAACTCTCTTTGTCGGTAATTTTTTGTACTACTCCAAGTCTTATAAAAATACTGGCATTACAATACATACTATTGTACATTAGCTGTCCATTTTTGGTATTATGTTAACAGCAAATAGGCCTAAACCAACAAAGACATCACACAGGCCCAGTTTTCTTGTCTTCTTGAACATTGAATAATTACATTTGTATAATCTTTGAAATACTAATTGAAAAATATAATCAATCAATCAATCAGTGTGAGGTGTGTAATGGATGAAAACGGTAAAAGATTTAAATGGTATAAAAAAAAAAAAAAATAAACTTAATTAGGATTTCTGCTTGGAGGTTAAAGGGACGACACTTTTGTAAATTTTCTGATAAGAGTTTACACAAACACACATCCATCCTTATGTCCTTAATACCATTCACGGTAACCCGGACTTTGAGAGCTTCACAAAATCTTTCACCTTCCGAGTTTATTCTTCAGGAGAAAAAGTTTTTTTTCCCAAATGAACACTTTATGATGATAAAAGAAAGATTTGGCAAAGACATCACAGAAGATCACTCTCCACTCTACAAACTACAACTCTACATTCTGTTTACTGGCCTGGTTGGTTTCTTTGCCCGACGTTTTTGAATTTTTCTTCTTCTTTTTCTCTGGATTGATCTCGTTGAGGTCACTTTCATGCCGTTTGCCTTTTTTGGTTGCCCCTTTCCCAGGGTACACCTGACCCTCCACAGTGACATCGGCGCAGCGCTCCTGGTTAGTAAGGAAGTCCTTGATCTCCCAGGCGTAACTCCCATCCCGTAACATGAATATGACTCGATTGGAACCGACAACAAATCTAAAATAAAAAAAATAAATAAATAAAAAATTTAAACGGGCACGTTAATCAAACAAGAACACCGCATGGAAGAACGAATACGAGTCACACTGAGAAGACATCATAGAGACGAGAGCACTGAAAGTTCATACGGCTAAATCAGCGAAAGGCAACCTTTTTCGAGTTGCGGCGCACTAAGTCCAAAAATTTTCTTTCGCGGCGCACCTGAGGGACTGCCCATAAATTTAGTTGTGACGGCACAATCTATGGACAATCGCCAATAAAAAGTTAATTTTACAAGTTTGAAAGACTTTTATTAATAAAAAGGAATCAAAGCATAAATCTTAAAATTTAATTAATGTGAACATTGAGATTATTTTTCAGCACATATGAGATTGATGCGAGGATCAATTTTCGAAAGACAGGCGCGCATTTCCTTGTCGATCACTTGAAGTCTCTTGCGTTTCTTAGACTTATCTTCTGTGAGCATGGTTTTTCAACACTTACGGAAATTAAGAGCTTCCAAATGGTAAACTGGAAAAGGTCACTGAGTTTACAAAGTTTACTGTGTTGATCAGCGGTGTCAGAGTGAAAATAAGGTTAATTTTTCCATAGTAATACTCAGACGATTAAGTGGTAAGAGCTGCAGCTACAGCGATACTCTCTCGTCGGCAAGAGCCGAAACGTAGCGTTCGTATTTTCTCGTTCTATATTTGCTCCGCCTTCTTCTATCTGTACAGTGAGCGAGATCTTCTAACGACGAGACTTTTAAGTCTCACGAGATGTGTTTTTGACACCGCTGGTGTTGATATAATGTTGAATGGCGAACAGCGAAAATGTTAACCTGCATTCAAAATAAATACATTCGTTTATTCAACAATCTGATTAACCGTTATCTGTTTTTCCAATATATATTTTTTAAACATTATCTTTTTAATCAACCAAAAGTTCAAAAACACTAGCAATTTTAAATATTTTACAAAAGTTTTTGCGGCGCCCCTAGAAAATTCCACGGCGCACTGCACACCGGTTGCCCGACAGTGGGCTAAATGGAGATATGCAGTTCAAGGTAGGATATGAAAGGAGAGCATTTCCCTTCCTAAACTTTTAGTAACTTAAAGTTTAAAATAATTTTCACAAAGAACTACTGAACAACAAACGTGGTGGATGGTTCCATCTTTTCAAAATGGCAGTTATTAGCAGTGGTTCCCAAGATGATTTCCAAGAAATCAAATACTTTTTTAAAACTTTTTAGAAATTAATTTAATTTTTTAGAAATAACATTTTATCCATAACTAACAAAAGATAAAAACTAGTAGCTAGTTACATTTAAAAAAAACATGCAAATTAAAAAGCCATCAGACTCTCTTGGAGTGAGTGCGTCGGTGTGTGTACAGACGGTGCTGGAGCGATGCTTAAAGCAAGAGTCTTACAAGTGGCGCCTCACGTAAAATTCACGCATTGTATTATACACAGAGAAGCTCTTGCAAGCAAAACACTTGACCCAGAACTTAAACGTGTTCTTGAGACTTCGATAAAAATGGTCAACAATATAAAAGCGCATCCACTCAATATCAGACTGTTTGCCACTCTCTGTAACGAACTGCGATCGGAGCAGGAGTGCTTGCTTTTCCATACAGAAATCAGGTGGCTTTCGCAAGGGAATGTGCTCTGCCGCCTGTTTGAGCTGCGGGACGAAGTGCGCTTATTTCTGATGGAGCATGGGTCCCAGCTCGCTGATCACCTCACTGATCCTGACTGGTTAACAAGGCTAGCGTATTTGGCTTGCATATTTGAAAAACTGAATGGACTTAATATGTCATTTCAAGGTGAGAACACACACATAATTTCGCTAAATGATAAAATCCACGCATTCAAGAGAAAACTTGAGCGCTGGACTGAGCGAGTTGAAATAGGAAGGATTGATATGTTTTCTGAGCTGGATGAAAAAAGTTATATGGTTGTTAGAGCGTTATGTTCTTTTTTGTTGTCATGCTCTTGTTTGGATAAGATATTTTGTTGAAATTAAACAAATGAGTAAATTACTATTAAAAAAAATTATATGGTTGTTAGACCATTGTGTTCTTTCGTGTTGTCATTCTCACGTTTGGATAGGCCTATTGGCGCATGTGCACCGTTGCGCGCAACATTTGTATATTTTAACCACTTCCGAGGATAGTGGGGGTCACGAGTCACTGGCACGGTTATTTTGGGGGGTCGTGAGCTGAAAAGTTTGGGAACCCCTGTATTAAAGGAACCTGAAATTTGAAGAAAGTCACTACTAAAAACGTACTCCAGTTAAAAAGGAATACTCAAAAAATAAAAAAGATCTTCAAATTTACTATTTAATATAAAGTCATTCCGTCAAGTCGTTAACAAGATGCGGCAGTGTCAGACTGTTTCAAACTAAATCATTTTACAGTAGAACTTTTACCAATGCTAACAAAAACAGTTAAAAATACCCATAATGCAAGTGTTGAGCACCATATAGCTAAAACAGAGACAACCACGTACACTTCATAAATAGGGAAACAAGCAAGAATCTTAAGTTACTGCGTGCTGTGTACAGTATTTGTCAACAAGTATTTTGTTTGCCTAAAACTCATTTTGTAGTTTCCTGAAAATGCCTAATAATAAAAGGAAAAAAATAAAAACAGACATTTCAGAACAGCAAAAAACGGCATCTGGTACTGCCCTGCAGTGTTAATTAAAGGAATAGATAAAACCCAGCAAACCAAATTGTATTGGAGATATAGATTATATATCACACATATTTAATATACATATATAAACACACACAAGGGAGTTCTGCCCCCTGCTCACTTCGCTTGCCAACCCCCTGGCGGGTGCTATTCACAACTCTGTTGCTTGCGTATGGGGAAGCGGATGTACAGTTTAAACAGATTGTTATTTTCATGGGAATTGTTACATATGCCTAATAGAACTAACTATTTTACATTACAGCAAGTAATTAACCATAGTAAAAAAATAGTAAAATATAATAAACTGAAAGAAAACTATGTTTCATGTTGTATTAGAGGTATTTGTTGAGTTATATGATTTTGTTCTGTTTGGCTTTGAAATGAACATGCAAATCCTTTTTAAAACTTACTGAAGTTTTACAGTGAAAGTGTAAAAACAATTTTTTGAAGTAACTTCTAGTCAATATCGCATTGAATTTTGATTCCGTGTTTGGACTTTCATCGTCACAACGCAACATATAACTTGCCTGTGAGTGAATTTTGTTTCTTTCTCCCTAAAAAATAAAATGACTTTTTCAAATGTTTGTCCTTGTGATTTGTTAATTGTCCGCAAAAGCTAGTCTACTGGGAAACTGTTTTAATACAAATGGCATATCAAGATCTCCTTCGGTGTCTAATGTTATCCGCGGAAAATGTCCTGCATTACATTTCTTATCTTAAAAGTGCAACGATTTTATGTGACTTTTTATGTCGCGCTTTAAATCGTGCCGATTTTGAAACCTACATATATATGTTTGGTGTCATTCCTTTCAGAATTTATCGAACTTTAATGTTATGTTGTTAGATTTTCAGATTCTTATTCTGTTTTTAAATTATAAAACTAAAATATCAAGAAAGTTGTGTTTTTTAATATCAAGACAGTCATGGTTTTCATTTTTGATCAAGTAAACTTTCTTTCACAGGAACAAACTATTAAAAAACAAAATGACCTATTCAGAACACCAATGTTTGTATTTAGGTGATTTTGTTAGCTGAAGGATGAGTTATGATGACCCATTGCATACCACTTTAGTTTTCACGTGATTTTTCCTATTATTTAACAAATGGATAGTTTATTTAGTCTCTTATAAATACTCATCGAGCACACTGGTCCACAGTTTAACGGGAATACTCCAATCGGTAAGAGAGTAAATATTCTTTACTCATTTCGTGATTTTTTACTCTGTTAAATAATTAATTTCTCTTTTACTTATTTATAGAATTTTGACTCAAAATAATTTTTCTTTTGTACATTTACAGATGATTTTACTAATATTCTGGCCACAATTGGGGGTTGGGAGCCAAAGGCACCAGGGGGGCTTGCCCCCCTAGTCTATATATATATATATATATATATATATATATATATATATATATATATATATATATATATATACACACACACACACACACACAGCCATCTTGTATACAAACGTCTACACATGGAAGTGTGTCATTCTGTCTGTCTGAACAGCCCAGAAGTGAGAGGCAGAGTCAGGGTAAGGCCTCCATCTCCAAGGATACACAAGCAAGGCAAGCATGCCAGCAAAATGAAACATCCAAAGAATGTCACTCACTTAACCACTAATACAGAAGCGAGGCCAGCACATCAGCAAAACGTATCCTCCTAGGAGAGAGACGCCCACAGTCATCCCTTTCAATTACCTGACATCTCTACATTTCAATTTTTTTTTCTTTCTAATTCAATAGTTTCTTGGACCCTGAGCTTACATAGCTAGTGTGTACAGTGCATCCAGAAAGTATTCCCAGCGCATCACTTTTTCCACATTTTGTTATGTTACAGCCTTATTCCAAAATGGATTAAATTCATTTTTTTCCTCAGAATTCTGCACACAACACCCCATAATGACAACGTGAAAAAAGTTTACTTGGAGGTTTTTGCAAATTTATTAAATAAAACAAACTGAGAAATCCCACGTCCATAAGTATTCACAGCCTTTGCTCAATACTTTGTCGATGCACCTTTGGAAGCAATTCCAGCCTCAAGTCTTGTTGAATATGATGCCACAAGCTTGGCACACCTATCCTTGGCCAGTTTCGTCCATTCCTCTTTGCAGCACCTCTCAAGCTCCATCAGGTTGGATGGGAAGCGTCGGTGCACAGCCATTTTAAGATCTCTCCAGAGATGTTCAATCAGATTCAAGTCTGGGCTCTGGCTGGGCCACTCAAGGACATTCACAGAGTTGTCCTGAAGCCACTCCTTTGATATCTTGGCTGTGTGCTTAGGGTCGTTGTCCTGCTGAAAGATGAACCGTCGCCCCAGTCTGAGGTCAAGAGCGCTCTGGAGCAGGTTTTCATCCAGGATGTCTCTGTACATTGCTGCAGTCATCTTTCCCTTTATCCTGACTAGTCTCCCAGTCCCTGCCACTGAAAAACATCCCCACAGCATGATGCTGCCACCACCATGCTTCACTGTAGGGATGGTATTGGCCTGGTGATGAGCGGTGCCTGGTTTCCTCCAAACATAACGCCTGGCATTCACACCAAAGAGTTCAATCTTTGTCTCATCTGACCAGAGAATTTTCTTTCTCATGGTCTGAGAGTCCTTCAGGTGCCTTTTAGCAAACTCCAGGCGGGCTGCCATGTGCCTTTTACTAAGGAGTGGCTTCCGTCTGGCCACTCTACCATACAGGCCTGATTGGTGGATTGCTGCAGAGATGGTTGTCCTTCTGGAAGGTTCTCCTCTCTCCACAGAGGACCTCTGGAGCTCTGACAGAGTGACCATCAGGTTCATGATCACCTCCTTGACTAAGGCCTTTCTCCCCCGATCGCTCAGTTTAGATGGCCGGCCAGCTCTAGGAAGAGTCCTGGTGGTTTCGAACTTCTTTCACTTATGGATGATGGAGGCCACTGTGCTCATTGGGACCTTCAAAGCAGCAGACATTTTTCTGTAACCTTCCCCAGATTTGTGCCTCGAGACAATCCTGTCTCGGAGGTCTACAGACAATTCCTTTGACTTCATGCTTGGTTTGTGCTGTGACATGAACTGTCAACTGTGGGACCTTCTATAGACAGGTGTGTGCCTTTCCAAATCATGTCCAGTCAACTGAATTTACCACAGGTGGACTCCAATGAAGCTGCAGAAACATCTCAAGGATGATCAGGGGAAACAGGAGGCACCTGAGCTCAATTTGGAGCTTCATGGCAAAGGCTGTGAACACATGGGGTGTTGTGTGTAGAATTCTGAGGAAAAAAATGAATTTAATCCATTTTGGAATAAGGCTGTAACATAACAAAATGTGGAAAAAGTGATGCGCTGGGAATACTATCAGGATGTACTGAATGTATAATATACGGATATAGAGCTTGATTGGGTCATTGTCACATGTACAGAACAGTGACATTTTTTCTTGAATGTGCTAATCAACATGCTACGCATCGTCACTCTGTAAATATCTTAAAAATACATATATAAATAAAGTTACATTTGACCCTTTAATAAATTGGCAGATAAAGGGTTTACTACATTGAGAGTGTGTGTGTGTAAATATATCCATGTACACATACTAAATTTCCCCTTACCTTTGGACATCATAATTGGCATTAAACAAGCTGCCTTGCCACAGACTACTGATCTCTTCCGTTTCCTTTTCTGTGGGTTCACCCGAGATGGTTGCAAACATCATCAATGTTCTCCCCTTTTTAGATAATTTTAGGAGTTCTTCTGGTTGTTTAGGATCAATTTTAGAAAAGTCAATTGGCGGTGGAGATCTCTTATGCTCTGGGAGATCACCTTCTTCGATATCATCATCTTTCTGTTGAAAATGTAAAGCACGCAGTACATGTTAGTATGCTGAAAGCTTTCCGTGACTGTGTTAGAATGTACGGTCTGTGGAGTTAAGGATGTTTAATTAGTAACAGCACACAATCACACTTCCTCGTGAGGCACCATTTGGTCACTGGTTTTAAGAGGTCAATGTACAGAATGGGTTAATATTAAAACAACTACAAGTTAAACCTGGATTACTTGTGCGTTTCACTAATTTTTAACATTTACCTTTTAATAAACAAAGGTCATTATTTTTAACTTTTACAATAAACATAAACAATACATATTAGTTTACCAATATACATACTATTAAAATCTACCTAAATCTAATCTTTAACTATTAAAATGGAGCCTACATGATAAAGCAGCGTTTTACTGCACAAACATCCAGCAGTTTAAGGCGCACCGATGTGTTTGACGTTAATCAATACTAAATCTGCACACATCAAGTGTCACCAAGCTGCTGCAGAGGACTCAAAATGCAGCAGGACGTCTGGTGTTCAACGAACTCAATGGGGCACACGTCACTCCTCTTTTCAGATCACTACATTATAGCAGCACACATGAAGTTCAAATCCCTGATGCTTGCCTACAGAGTAGTCAGCAGGGCAGCACCAGTATTATATATATGGGGACACCAGCGAGGTCCTGTGCCTGTTCTTTACCACTCAGGCCTGCTGATGAATGGCATCTTTTCAAGTGTCGCACCTGCCCAGTGAACAGGCTGCCCCCCTTTGTGTGTTCAAGATGCGTTTGAAGGCTCTCTTGTTTGGTGAATTTTTAACTTGGTTTTATAACCTAGGAATTGTTACTAGCTTGTATTTTGTTCGGAGCTCTTCACTAGTGATGATCAATGTTGGATTTTTTTTGTCCTATAATGCTTGGTCCTAAACAGTCCCCTACACCGATGCTTACCCGATTATGTTGATCTCTTTTGGGAGTAGCTTCAAATAAGCAAATAAAATGTAAATGTGACTTTAATTCACTCAATTTTAAAGGTGCTAAACCCCTAACTGAGGGCAGCATGGTGGTTGAGCTGCTGCCCTACAACACTAGACCAAGGTTCAAGTCTGGTGTTCTCCCTGTGTGGAGTCTTCATGGTTTCCACCTCCAGTCCAAAGACACGAAGGTCAGGGGGAATGGCAATACCAAATTAAGTCCTAGCATCTGTGTGTTCACCCTGTAATGGACTGGCACCCTGCCCACGGATTGTCCCCGAGTCATGCCCTGATAGGCTCCATCTTCCCCACAACCCTCTTCAACGTGTGGAAGGTTTAGAAAAGGGATGGCTGCTTACAGTCAACCGACATTCATAATCAGGGTTTATTAACTCGCAAGTAACTGCCATACGTAAACTGCCAGCAAACCAACAGCAACTTTGGGTACTAAACGGACGGCACTATTATCGTCACGCAAATCGGTGGGGCCGTCGCCCCGGTTGCTTAATTTTTTTGGGTTTAAATTATTAGACTGACCTACCCCAACCACAAATACTGTACTAACCTTAAAGTTAGTCGGGGTGGAGCATAGCTGCCTCTTGGTCCCTAATGTTAATGTCCCCTTTGGGTGCCTAATCTTAAAAAAGAAAATCGATAATAAAAAAGGGTACTAGCCGTCCGTGCCGTTATGTAGCATGTTAGAATGAGAGCACCAGGACGCTGTTTAAGCAAATCAAACACATTCTACCCTTTATAGGTAATTTGAGTAATCATCCATTTTATTAACAGCAATTGGATTATTCTAAATAATAAACTACTAGAAACGATCAGCCGGCCACTGTGGACTCCTATGAACAAAGTGCGACACTCCTGGGATTGAGGATTGGCAACATAACCTTCTTTAATATAGAAAATATACAAAAACCCATTTTCGGTTTTAATCATTTGTCCTTTCACGACAATGTTCTTTTAACAACTTATTTTAAGCCAGCAGATAAAAGGAAAGAGTTTGAGAAACAGTATTCGCCATTCTTTTTTTCTAATATGCGCTCACCCTTCACTGACCATTCTAAAAACAGATTTCACAGAATGTAATTAAAGTAAATCGGATAAAAATATACATTGCCAATACTTTCAAATTCAGTCGATGCAATTGCCTTCTGTTCACAATAGACATAATCAGACAGACAGCCTACCTCCCACTCTTCCAGTAGTCTGGCCATATCAGCATCGTTATAATCTCTGATGTCCTTTTTCTTTTTGCTTTTTTCATTTTTATTACTTTGCGCTGCAGTTAGGAACGTCGCCGTAACAGAAAAGAGCAGAAACACGCAGACCCAATTGCTGCGCGACGCCATGATTTCCAAGTGTTGCACACTAACTGGCCGGTATATGAAACGTCATAAATTGACGTGACGGACGCGACCAATAACACGTCGGCACATAAAATGGGCGGAGTCTAGACGTGGGGCGGGAAAGACTTTTTCAAACGAGTCACGAGGGGCGGGGCGTTACTTCCAGCGAGAAGGCAGAGACGTGAAAAGGTTGTTGCAGTGTAAGACCCTAACTGAAATAATCTATATGTGGACTAGTCGATATTAAAATGTGCATATCTAAAATTAGATCTCCGACTAGCCACAGTTCTGTTTTAGATACCTAAAATGAAATTTTGACTCCTCAGCATTTAATTATGACAAATCACAATTATGCATTAAATGACTTTTCCAATTAATTAATTACATGTTGTCTCTCTGTGTAAAGCTCTGTAATTCTTTTTTGACACATGAAAGCTGAGACACGTTTCATATTGACGAATATCTTTAATGTGTTTGAATTAAAGGTTTTCAAACTTTTATGCAATTTAATTAGTAAAATGTCATTTAAAAATCTTTTTTATTTTAACTAGTCCAGATGTTATTACAGATAAGTAATGCTCAAATTTTGACAAGTCATAATGTTATTATAGAAAATTTAGACTGAAAGCAATTAGAATAGTTAACCAGAAGAGTCCCTCAGATGTACTGTAGATCATTAACAAAAAACTCTTAAAACTCCACTTTTTAAATTTGACCTAATCATTACTACAACTTATTTCTACCATTAAGTAGTACTAGGGTGTTGTACCGTGTTAGCCATTATGAATGTAGACAAAAGCCAAGCAAAATGACACCTTTTATTGGCTAACTAAAAAGATTACAATATGCAGCTTGATTGAAGAAGGGGCCTGAGTTGCCTCGAAAGCTTGCATATTGTAATCTTTTTAGTTAGCCAATAAAAGGTGTCATTTTGCTTGGCTTTTCTCTTCTACCATTAATAAACTAAATATGCGTAGAATAATCATAAGAATAAAACTCTTGATAAACTGACAATTATATTACAGATAGATAGATAGATAGATAGATAGATAGATAGATAGATAGATAGATAGATAGATAGATAGATAGATAGATAGTGTAGTAGGCAAGATTTAAACTATATAAATTGAGAATTATATGATAGATAGATAGATAGATAGATAGATAGATAGATAGATAGATAGATAGATAGATAGATAGATAGATAGATAGATAGATAGATAGTGTGGTAGGCAAGATTTAAACTATATAAATTGAGAATTATATGATAGATAGATAGATAGATAGATAGATAGATAGATAGATAGATAGATAGATAGATAGATAGATAGATAGATAGATAGATAGATAGATAGATAGATAGATAGTGTGGTAGGCAAGATTTAAACTATATAAATTGAGAATTATATGATAGATAGATAGATAGATAGATAGATAGATAGATAGATAGATAGATAGATAGATAGATAGATAGATAGATAGATAGATAGATAGTGTAGTAGGCAAGATTTAAACTATATAAATTGAGAATTATATGATAGATAGATAGATAGATAGATAGATAGATAGATAGATAGATAGATAGATAGATAGATAGATAGATAGATAGATAGATAGATAGATAGATAGTGTGGTAGGCAAGATTTAAACTATATAAATTAAGAATTATATGATAGATAGATAGATAGATAGATAGATAGATAGATAGATAGATAGATAGATAGATAGATAGATAGATAGATAGATAGATAGATAGATAGATAGATAGATAGATAGATAGTGTGGTAGGCAAGATTTAAACTATATAAATTAAGAATTATATGATAGATAGATAGATAGATAGATAGATAGATAGATAGATAGATAGATAGATAGATAGATAGATAGATAGATAGATAGATAGATAGATAGATGGTGTAGTAGGAAAGATTAAAAATTTACATAGATTAACAAGATAGATAGTTTCTGTTTTCACATACACTAGGACCTACATTTGAGATACATAATTTGAGATCTCATAATTGGTGTTTCTTTCTGGCTGTCGTAAGGTGCCAAGGCAATTGGTCTGGCATCCCGACTGGGACAGAGAGTGATTCCTTACCTAGCCAGGAGGCCATAATGGAAGGACAGCATAGAAGGAGCTGCAACACTGTCAGGATGGTTAGCAATCCTTATCCCAGTCAGGGTGAAAAGATAATGACCCTTGTTGGAGTCCTTGG
Source organism: Erpetoichthys calabaricus (assembly GCF_900747795.2). Lineage (NCBI taxonomy): Eukaryota > Metazoa > Chordata > Cladistia > Polypteriformes > Polypteridae > Erpetoichthys > Erpetoichthys calabaricus. Next base: position 90,581,411 of record NC_041410.2, on the reverse strand, counting down.
GTGCCATGAGAGGGTGCTGATGGGCAATGAACTGGGCAAACATGGAGGCCAGAGGCAGTTCATTCCTCAGCACAGTAGGTGGCAGTGTCCATCCAGGCTGGTCCCTGTTAGGAACTCCCACAGGGTTACATCAGAGTAGAAAAGGAACCCTGTAGGGGTCCTTGGGCGCTACAAGAGGGTTCTGCTGGGAGAAGACTGACCAGGTTTCTGTATGACCTGGAAGTGCACTGGATGACCACTACTGTGGCACTTGAATTACTCCCTTGTCTGATTTAAAAGAAGTCCACCACATCTCCTCGGGGAGTCAGAGTCAGGCAAAACTCACTTGGAGGGGGAGAAGAAGAAAAAAACTTATTAATTGTGTAAATTCTTGTGTTGATCTGGCAGATGCTCAATTAGAAAGGTGCTTGTGGTCGAATAATATTTGAGATGAAAGTTGTGCTGGGTGCTATTGTGTCTGTGGTGTGGGGCTCAATGGCGCCCTCTTGTGGTTACACTGTATAATTACAATCTGAGGGCATTCTAATGTCTAAATGCAGAAATATAGCAGAGCAGTAAGAACATTCCATTAAATTGTTATCTTACAGTGGGGTGCATAACCTTCCATTATTTATGTGAAGACTACGTTCTATTCAAATTAAGCAAAAACTTATATGGACTTGACATTAATATTAACTTAAGAAGTCTGGCTCTTACATAGAGGCTAAAGGACTCTTTTGGATGAATAGGTCAGTATTTGTTGCCTCTTATTTCATTCCCTGCAAGTTTGTGAGTCTGTGGTAAGAGGAACTTTGATCATAAATCACAGAATCATAAGTTTTAAAAAGGGGCAGGCGTCTTGAGACAATATAATGTCTCTGCTGTGAAATCTAGCCAGTACGTTATCCTTCAAGGGCCTTACGTAAGTGAACAGAGCAGTGTGAAAATTTTGTTTTCTTTGCTCTGGTTTTGCTGGACTGGAGGAGCACACAGCATGAAAACATCTTATACAAGTGTGAGGCCTGAGCTCAAATACTGGAAGAGGTTCAGTAAGCGAGAAGTCAGGCAATCCGATGTGTGTGTGTGTGTGTGTGTGCGCGCGAGGGGGGGGGGGGGGGGGTTACATCAGAGATGAACTCATGAACTCAAATGGGTGTCAAACGGAGTAAAACTTCCCCTCAATTGTGTCGATGTCCAACAAAAACTTGGAGCCAAGATTTCAAAAGTTGGCACAAAAGCAACATTATGAAGTGACTGCGATTTGCACTGCAGGGAAAATGGAAAGTGCAAGTGAAAAAGTAAAAGCCAAACTGGGCAGCTGCTATTCTTTTTCTTTTCTTTCTTTCTTTTCAAGTGTTAAAGTGAGGTGGCATAGTGGCACAGTCATTGCATGTGTCTTTATGGGCTTTCTTCTGCCTGTTAGGGTAAGTGGGAACTCTAAACTGGCCTGGCAAAAGTGAAGGTGGGTATGTGCATACAGTGCCAAGAAAAACATATTCACCCCCTTGGAGGTTTTCACATTTTATTGTTATACCAGCTGTGCTACTCCAGGATACTCTAAGATGGGCTGAAATATAATTAATCAACATAGACCACAATGTTAACATTTGCAGTGCCCCATCTGTTGGAATGTACTTTGTAACACATGTAGTACTAAAATGCATTGCATTAGTCATTCCAACAGAAGGCGCATCACAACATTTGTTGTAATAAATGGCATTACTACAAATGTCTGTGATGTGTCATCTGTTGGAATGTGAAATGCAATGCATTGTATTGCTAAAAATGTTTGTGATGTACCATCTGTTGGAATGACAAATACAATACATATGCCTCTGTTATGTGCCATTGGGTATGGTATGGACAAACCGTGGACACACTGGAAGCTGTTGCAGAATAGAGAATGGTGTCAAAATTGGATGCTGTCATGAAAAATTCCCTCCATCCCCTCCAGGGGGTGCTCACTTGGAGCACTTTTAGCCACAGGCTCATTCCACCACAGTGTGCTAAGAAGTCCCCACTTCCCGACACACTCTTTAAGTTCATTTTGGAATTTTGCATAATACACATTTATTTATTTTCTTATCAATTGATTGATTGATTGATTGATTGGCTGTATTCTCTGTCCTGTCCTTGTTGTTTATGCTTCTGCTGCTGTATGCATCTAATTCTCCCCTTGGGATTAATAACATTTATTCAATCTAAACTATGCATAAAAGTAGTGCTAATGTTTGTGAAGCGCCATCTGTTGGAATGAAAAATGCAATATATATGCCTCTGTTATATGCCATTTGGTATGGTATGGGTGAATCCTGGACACGCTAAAAAGCTGTTGTGGAAAAGATGATGGTGGCAAAATGCCTTCCTGAAAAATCCATTCCATCCCCTCCAGGAGGCGCTCTCTTAGAGCACTTTTAGCCACAGGCTCATTGCACCACAATGTGCTAAGAAGCAGTTATGGGGGGGGGGTGGGGTCTTTTCTGCCCATTGCTATTAGGCAATTCAATGTTTCTTCCAGATGTACCCTTTAAATTCATTTTGAATATTTTGCACAATTAATATTTAGTTATTTATTTATTGACTGATTGGATGTATTTTTTTTGTCCTGTGACTCTGGATCTTAGTTTTTATTGTTCTGCTGCTGTATGCATTTAAATTTTGTCTTTGGATTAATAAAGTTTATCCAACCTATTCTAATCTATGCATAAAAGCAGTGTTAATGTTTGTGATGCGCCATCTGTTGGAATGACAAATGTAATGCATTTTATTACTAAAAATGTTTATGAATTGCCATCCTTTGAAATGACAAATACAATGTGTTTCATTACTCAAAATGTTTGTGATGCACCATCTTTTGGAATGACAGAGACACAGAAACCAAACAGACACACAGACATTTATCCTTTTGTTAAGGGTGACCATGTTTAATTACTGTAGTTTTAATTTGGCAGTTTTTACAATGATAAACAGAAAAACACTCTTAAATGTCAAAGGGAAAGCTGATCTAAGCAAACCAATCTAAATTAATTACAAATATTGAACGTGTAATGATTGATCTTATAAGTATTCCCCACCTTCAAGTCAGTATTTAGCTGATGGCAGCCATGACAGCCTTAATTCTGTGTGAAAAAGTCTCTCTCTGTATCTCTCTTTCTTTCTCTCTCTCTCTCTCTATCTCTCTCTCTCTCTCTCTCTATATATATATATATATACAATAATTCTTTGCATTTATATAGCGCTTTTCTCACTACTCAAAGCGCTTAGCAATTGCAGGTTAAGGGCCTTGCTCAAGGGCCCACCAGAGCAGAGTCCCTTTTGGCATTTTATGGGATTCAAACCGGCAACCTTCCAGTTGCCAGTGTAGATCCCTAGCCTCAGAGCCACCACACAGTATATATATATATATATATATATATATATATTGTAAAATGGGACTGTATAGCGCCTGACCCGACACAGACTGACACAGAGGCACGTGTAAAAGCACACAAGCACTTTTATTTTTCTTCAGCTGGAGGGCACGTCTTCCCCATAATCCCTCCAGCCACAACACAGTCCCAAATAAAGCACTTAAGACCAGCTACACAATACAATCCTTTCTCTGGCACCACCACTCTTCCCAGGCAAACTCGTCCTCTTCCTCCCGACTCCGGCTCCTGAGTGGTGGATGCTGGCCCTTTTTATAGCCCACACGGAAGTGCTCCAGGTGCTTGATCACCTGTTTCTGATTGTACTTCCAGGCGGGGCTGTAGAGGTGTCCAGGTTGGCTCCGGGATCCATGCAGCACCCCCTGGTGGCCACCCCAGATCTCCACAGGGTTGTGGAGAACTCCATCTTCCATGGAGCCCTGCAGGAAACTGAGGCACCAACGTCACCCAGGGTGGCTGCCACCAAGCTTCCCGGGAGAGGTACTGAGGAGCCCATGGCTGCTCCTCTGGAGCATATGCAGCAGGGGGACCCGGCCGCCCATCACAATATACACACACACATATATATTCACACATACATATATATATATATATATGTGTGTGTGTGTGTGTGTGTGTGTGTGTGTGCGTGTGCGTGCGTGCGTGCGTGTGTATGTGTGTGTGACCATCAGGGGACGCTCAAGCCTCCCAAACACAACACAGACAGACTCTAAGCACAAGTTCCTACAACACACACACGTTATTTCCAAGTGGGGAAGCACTTTTTCCTCGCTCCCCAAAGCAGCACAGTATAATAACAGTCCAAAGCACAGTAAAGCAGCACTTTCTTTCCTTCTTCCTTCCACCTCCTCCTCCTCTTGCTAAGCTCTGACTCCCCAATTTTAGTGAGGCGGCTCCTTTTATGCTGCACTTCAGGTGGCTCATCAGTGTTATCTGGAATCACTCCCAGGTGTGGTGGAAACCCAAAGAAGGGCTCTGCAGCGCCTCCTGTCGGCCCCCACAAAACCAAACATGGCTGTGCCAAATGGGAACTCCCATGGTGGGAATCCAAGGTGCCACTGTCACCCAGTGGCCATCCGCTGGTCCTTCCAGTACACTATCACTATATCCTCTTTAATAACATCCCTGTGTGCGTCCAGGTGTCCGTGTGTGCGCATGCGCGGGGCACGGTGCGATGCGTGATATTACTGTCAGAGAAAGTTAGAGGCGTTTTACGGAAATACAAACCAGTATTACTGCGAGAGGAAATTAAAGGTACACAATACAGTGACTCATATTACAGCCACATACAAGTTAGTATTACTGTCAGAGGAGATTACCGACGCGCACGCCTGTATTAACGCCAGAGAAAATTAAAGGTATTTTACGGACGTACAAGACAGTATTACCGTCACAGAAAATTAAAGACACACAATACACGGCAGTAGCCCACGAAGAACGGTCAGCTCAGCAAGTAAACATCAACAAAAGAAAGGCTGAAAGAAAGAAAAATACGACCAACAAAAAGAATGAGGTCAAAGTCCCTTGCCATTTAATATAGACTGTTCTTACTAATGTTTATGCACTACTGTTCTAGCGCCTGTTATTGTAACGGGCTAAATGACTAGTCTATATATAATAGGTGTCATCACGGTCATTTTAGAAATGATGGCATCTTCATGATGCTGCCCCCTACAGCCCTGTACTGGAATGACAGGGCTTAGAAAATGAATGGCTGGACGGAGTTACTGAAATGATTTGAATAGGATTATTGGGCACACTTGGGCTGAGTCTGATATGTCGTAGCAATGGCTCATATTAAATAATTTGTTATAGTATTTGGAACACATTGGCTCCAGCAGACCCCCGTGACCCTGTTGTTAGGATATAGCAGGTTAGATAATGGATGGATGGAACACGACGGATTTTAAGGAAGAGTTGAACTGTACCAGGCCTCTTTTCAGTGGCGTAGCTAAGAGTTCGTGCCGCTCGGGGTGAAGCGGTGATTCAATTTGCTGCCCTCCAACATATCTGAATATGTTAACCTATTTAAATAGAATATTTAAATGAGTATAGAGAAAAATTAAGATACATTTTGCATAGACTTATTCATATATAGAGAAACAGCAATCATTTTTCACATATAATTATTTATAAGCATTAACTAGACAAGAATATAGTATAGACGCACTGATAAGCTGTGTTCTAATTATTAGTTTAATATAATTACGCTGCAAAAACCAGAACCGGTGTGGTGTACAAGTGATAGGTGGGGATGTTTTCTGTGCAGAGCAAGAACACATTCGGACTGATAACGAAACAAAATTATAAATTGTAAATTAGTTGTTTTATCTTCCTAGAAATTATTATCAGTGTAATGTTTATGTTTATTTTTGTTGTTGCCTCATAAATTTTAATTGCTGCAGTCACAGAAGGACAGTCTGAAAATTATTTTCGAAGCATTTGTGGATAAAAATCAGAGAATTTGACTTTTTTCATTTTTCATGAGTGACATTTTTCCGAACCCTGCTGCTTACACACGAATTGTACTGAGCCTTTTGACCAATGATGTCACCCCCAAAAAATGTGCCGCCCGGGGCGGACCACCCCCTCCACCCACCCCTAGCTACGACACTGCCTCTTTTTAATGGATGTCCCATTTTAATATCTGATGCGTTGTAGCAGTGGCTCCTATTAAATGAGATAGTTGTAATTCGTTATATTGTACGGAGGACGTGGGATTTCAGTGAAGAATTGAACAATACCAGGCCTCTTTTTACAGGATGTCCCATATTAATATTGGATGTGTCGTACCAATGGCTCGTATTAAATGAGATACAGTAGTTGTAGTTTTTTAGATTGTATGGAGCACATAGGATTTCAATGAAGAACTGAACAATACCAGGCCTCTTTTTACAGGATGTCCCATATTAATACTCTAAACCTCACTCCAGCTGCTGGATGGTAAGGTCAAACACCATTTTGTAGGCGGCCCACCCTTAGCACAGCACATGCTTGCCAAAAAAAAAAAAGACGGAAGGGCCCTTTACGATTTCATTCATCACGGGCCGTGACAGCTGCTGTCAAGATTTAAAATAAAAATAGCAGACGTGGTTGAAATTCTTTTTTTCTCTTAACCCGCTTATGGCAGCCCATGGGGTTGGATGGTTACAAGAAGTTAGAAGGAGACGTTTTGACCTCAGGACCTCTTCAGAAGGCCTGGGAAAAAAATTGCAAAAGACAGTTGGAAGTAAAAACACGAGTTCAGGTACCTGTCTTCAAGGAAAATAAACCACTTTTGTTTTTATCCGTGTCTATAATTTTATTATAATGAGGCCAAGATGGTGGCCCATTGGTTATTTCTACTACCTGACCGCTTCAGAGTTCTGTATTCGAATTATGGCCGAGTTACTATCTTTGTGTGTGTGTCTATGTGTTCTTTTCCAGTGGCTTTCTCTTTGCCCATCTCCCATAACACTGCGACTGGTAAAGCAGCACCTGGAAACAGTTTATTGTCTGCCCAGTCTCTCCAGTGTCGGCTACTGTAGCTTGTAACTCCTTCCCAGTTCTCACAGATCTCTTGGTGGCCTCCCTCACTCGCCTTCTTCTTGCAGGATCACTCAGTGTTTGTGGATGGCCTGCTCTATACAGATTTACTGCTCTGCTATACTACGCGATTCATTTAACTGGATATTCAGTCACTTGGATTTTTTCTTGCCTCCATCCTCTGACTTGTGCTTTTCATGGAGTGTTCTTTGATCTTAACTATTGGGTTACTCCACCATCCTGACTCAGCACATGTTGGAGGCTTCCTCACTCCGATGCATTTATACTGCCATCAAGTGAAAACCCCACTTGTGACTTCTAAAAGAAGTTGGCTGCACCGGTGACATTTGAGGTGTGTCATATTGAAGGGGGTGATTTATTGCTTTGTGTTTTATATTTCTGATTAATTCAAACCATTTTGCGGAGATCTGTTTTCACTTTGACGTTAGAGCATCTTTTTCTGATGATCAGTGTCAAAAATGTCAAATTAAACACACTGGGATTCAAAGTTGTATGACAATAAAAGGTGAAAGCATCCCAGGGGGGTGAAGAATCTTTATAGATATTTGCTGGTTTGGCTGAAACTTTCTGTTTAATCGAGGATGTTCCCAGTTTGTCCAAAATGTTGTGTATGCATGGGTCAGAGTTGCTGTAAAAATACACACATTCTCCCCATCAGGTTTTCTTTTTATAGGTAGTTTGGGTACGCAACATTTGTTTACGCACATTTCGATCCTCTTTTTCCATGTACGCAACCTTTATAAAGGAGGCCCCAGGTTTGGCTCTGGCCCACACTGACCCCAACCAGAGGTAAACAGTTTTCCACCTCGATAAAAGGATAAGTGTCTGAGTTTGTTCGATTGCTATGTGTTTGTCATTCAAAAAGGTGGCGCATCACAAACATTTTTAGTATGTGTTTAGTCAATCGAACAGATGGTGCTCACAAATATTAACACTGCTTTCACAAATCCCATGCCAAATATCATATAACTGAGACACGTGTACTGCGTTTTTGTGTCCAACAGATGGTGCATTGCAAACATTAACACTGCTTTAACAAATCCCAAACCAAACAGCATATATCAGAGGCATATGCACTGCATTAGCCATTCCAACAGATGGTACATATATTACAAATATTAACACTGCTTTCACAAATCCCATACCAAATAGCATATAAGAGGCACATGTGCATTGCAATTGTCATTCCAGCAGATGGTGCATAACATATTGCCAAATGGCATATAACAAAGACATATGCATTGCATTTGTCATTCCAGCAGATGGTACATTACAAACATTAACACTGCTTTTATGAATACCATACCAAATGGCATATAACAGGGTCATTTGCATTCTGTTTGCTATATTAACAGATGGCCCCATAGCAAATGACATATAACAGAGGCATATACATTGCATCTCTCACTCTAACATACGGTGCTTCACAAACTTTCACACTGCTTTTACAAATCCCACATCAAATAGCATATAACAGAGAGATGTGCATCTCATTTGTCTTTCCAACAGATAGCACATCACAATAATTAACACTGCTTTAACAAATCCAATACCAAATGGCATATAACAAAGACATATGCATTGCATTTTCCATTTTAACAGATGGTGCATCACAAACGTTAACACTGCTTTTATAAATCTCATACCACATGGCATATAAGAGGGACATATGCATTGCACTTTCCATTCCAACAGATGGTGCATCACACACATTAACACTGCTTTTACAAATCCCATACCAAATGGCATATAAGAGGGACATGTGTATTGCAATTGCCATTCTCAAAAGATGGTGCATCACAAAGTACCAAATGGCATATAACAGAGGAATATGCATTGCATTTGTCATTCCAACAGATGGTACATTACAAACATTAACACTGCTTTTATGAATACCATACAAAATGACATATAACAGTGACATGTCTTGCATGGTTCACTGCAAACATGCAAACAGATGGCATATCCCAAACATCTGTTGGAATGGCAAAGGATAGCATTTTATTATAGCAAATGCCTGTGATGCGCCGTCTGTTGGACTGACAAATGCAATGCATTTTATTACTGCATGCATTACAAAGTATATTCCATTGCATTGTAAATGATGAGGTCTACTTTGATAACTTGGATTTAAACTCATCTTAGATGAGTAGTGTAGCAAAATGGAACAATAATGCAAGTGGCTTAAAAAACTTAATGGAAAACATACATCCTCACATGGTTTACACACATGCAGATATGGCCTTTAGGGGTGGAAAACAAATTGTCAAAACTCAGACAGACCCAACTTAAAGAAATGGTAAAAACAAACATAAATGCTCTTTAAATCCCCTGTGTGCTCAAAGCCAGTTACGAGTGACAGATTCTAGATTACCGCATAACACGTTTCTTAGATTTGTGCATGCCCAGTAAATATTGCAAAATGCACAGGCAGACGTTAGTGGACGACAGCTGGCCGATGGCTGGGCTCCAACACCGACACCATCTTCTCCTGATGTCCTTTAATGAACTCAGCCTTCCACTTTTGCCCCAAATGCTGCACCTCCAGTAAAGTCGGAGTCTGACATGCGAGCCGCAGAAAGCTGTTCACTCACCAGAAACATAAAGAGTTTCCTTACAGGACACCCCACCCAATGGCAAACTGCCCTGTGCAGCTGCACAGTTGACAATGCGAAACTACTGCGGTCTCAGCTGTCACCGGAGAGGACCTTTGGACTGAAGAGTTTAAATCAAAGCAACTGCGTTCAAGAACTGCCCATGTATGGCAGACATCAAACTAGAAATGGTAAAAATCCAGATGTTGATCTCAAATGTGATATAAATGGCTAAAAAAAGAAAAAAAAATAGTTTCACTTTTAATTTCTTTCTGGCAGTTGCTCATTTTAAAGCTCTTATTGATATGTTTACTTGAGCCGTGCTACACTCTTTAGTCATCCATTTTCCAAAGCCATTCACCCAGAGAAGGGTTAACGGGAGAGCTGGAGCCAAGCCTAGGCAAGCACAGGGTGCAAGGCAGGATTAATCCCTGCAGAGGGCGCCAAACACACAGCTGAGCCAGACCACCTAACCTGCAAATGTTTGGACGGTGGGGCGAAAAGGGACTTGGCCCGAAGCCACGTGACTCCAGCGTTGTTTTGGCTGTATGCTTCAGGTCACCGTCGTGCTGAAAGGTGATCTATCACCCCAGTCTGAGGTGTTCTATGCTCTTTTGTATGAAATCTCTCATTCACATAAGCATTCAGACCCATCCATTAGCCATCCCACTATATATCCTATCTACAGGGTCACGGGGGTCTGCTGGAGCCAATCCCAGCCAACACAGGGCACAAGGCAGGAAACAAACCCCAGGCAGGGCACCAGCCCACCGCAGGGCACACACACCAAGCACACATTAGGGACAATTTAGCATCACCAATGCACCTAACCTGCATGTCTTTGGACTGTGGGAGGAAACCCACGCAGACACGGGGAGAACATGCAAACTCCACGCAGGGAGGACCCGGGTGTCCTAACTGCGAGGCAGCAGCGCTACCCACTGCATTGAGACCCTTAATTCAATACTTTAGAGAACCTCCTCAATTCCAGCGTCCAGTCTTCTCTGTAAGTCTCAATAAGTCTTGCACTCCTGGATTTGGGAAGTTTATCCCATTCTTCCTGGCAGATCCTCTCAAGCTCCATTAGACTGGATGAGAAGTATCTGTAAACTGCCATCTTCAGGTCTCTCAAAGTCTGGGCTGTGGCTGAGCCACTCGAGGACCCTCAGAGACTTGTCCCAAAGCCACTCCAGCATTGTCACGATAGTTTGCTTCGGGTTGTTGTCGTGCTGAAAGGTGAATCTTCTCCCCAGTCTTAGGTGGTGTACAATCTGGAGGAGGTTTTCTTCAAGGACCACTATGAATTTGGCTGCATTCACCCATCCCTCAATTCTGACCAGTCTTCCTGTACCCCCCCATAGTGTGATGCTGTCACCACCGTGCATCACCATTGAGCTTGTATTAGCCATGTGATGAGCAGTGCCTGATCTTCACCCGACAAGATACTTGGGAGTTCTGCCCAAAATGTTCAACTTCTGTCTCATCAGACCAGAGAACCTTTACGTACAATTGGTCAAAACTCCAAGGAGGTCACCATGGGACAAGAAAGACATAGCAGCACTTGAAGCCATACAGAGGATCCCAGGACCTAAGGTCGTGTCCTACTGGGACAGACTTAGGGAATTAAACTTATTTAGTCTCCAGACTTCTTGGGGACCTCACCCAGATCTTCCAAAATTCTCAAAGGCAATGATTAAGTAGATCCAAAAGAATTCTTTCACCTTAGGGGTGAATCACACACTTGAGAACATCAGTGGAAATTAAGGGGCAGTGCATTTAAAACTGAAGCCAGGAAGAACTTCTTTACGCAATGGAACAATCTACTGAGGCAAAGAGCTGAAGCATCCATCCATCCATCCATTTTCCAACCCGCTGAATCCGAACACAGGGTCGCGGAGATCTGCTGGAGCCAATCCCAGCCAACACAGGGCACAAGGCAGGAAACAAACCCCGGGCAGGGCGCCAGCCCACCGCAGGACACACACCAAGCACACACTAGGGACAATTTAGAATCACCAATGCACCTGACCTGCATGTCTTTGGACTGTGGGAGGAAACCCACGCAGACACGGGGAGAACATGCAAACTCCACGCAGGGATGACCCGGGAAGTGAACCCAGGTCTCCTAACTGCGAGGCGGCAGCACTACCCACTGCGCCACCATGCCACCCAGAGCTGAAGCAGAAACTCGGAAAACCTTTTAAGAAAATTCTGGCAAGGCAAACAATCGGACTTGATGGACTGAATAGTCTCATCTCATTTGTCAGGTTTCTTATGTTCTTATAGATAGATAGATAGATAGATAGATAGATAGATAGATAGATAGATAGATAGATAGATAGATAGATAGATAGATAGATAGATAGATAGATAGATACTTTATTAATCCCAATGGGAAATTCACAATATTATATAATATAAAAATTCACTTATGTACTCAAGAGTGGCTAATGCCTGATTGATGGAGTATCGCTGAGATGGCCGTCCTTCTCACAGGTTCCCCCATCTCAGCAGAGACCTTTCTAAGCTCTGTTAGAGTGACCATTATGCTCAAGTTCAACTCCATGATGCAGGCCCTTCTTGCCCGCGTTATTCAGTTTTGGCCGCACGACCAACTGGTGGTTTCAAACGTTTTCCGCTCACAATTCTCGAGGCCACTGTGCTGCTGGAAACACTCGAAGCTTCAGAAATGGTTTGATCCCCGTGCCCTGATTTATACCTCACTATTGTTTGATCACGGTGTGGGGTGGCTGAACACGGGTTCAAGCAAAGCTGGAACAACTGAAAAAGGTTTGGGACTCCAGCCGGGTAGTCCGTTGTAATTCTTTCAAATTTCGCAAACTTAAACAGGTGCCGTCCTGTAATACTCAACATAAAGCAAACGAGAACAAAATCAAAATCACTAGAGTGCTTGGTAGCAGCAAACAACACAACAGAGAGTTTTCCCAGAGCTTTCACTCTCCAGAACTGGTCTCATCAAGATAAGACGACTTAGGGGAGGCACCTGGTCTTTTTATAATGGGAGGACTGGAAGGGGTGGAGCTTATTTCCTTCACTGGGATGGTTTCTGGGAGCTGTTGGGAAAACGGGAACAAGTTTAGCGACAGAACCCCCTCTTGCCCTGGTGGGTTACCATTCCCCTCGAATGAGCCTTCACGGAGATCCTCAGATCCTCAGACACACATGCGTGACAATGGAAATCTACAAAGAGTTCAGTTCCTTGGACTTCATGGCTTGGTGATTACAATTATAATTGTAATAAGCAAAGCAAAACACAAATAAATGAACCGCCATGAACTGTGGGATAATGTATAGGGAAGAGAGCAGTTCATGGTGGTGATTGGCAGGGTGAGCAGCAGAGACGTTGGATTTTAAGGTTGCACCAGGGCTCCTGCTTGTGATTTTAACCTCGTTGGATTAGATTATCTTACTTGATGAATATGAACCTCATGTTACGGATTTTATTGATTATTTATTTATTGTGACAAAGTTATACAATGTACCATTTGCACTTTCTTTGGGGTTTTAATAAAAGCACTGACACTTTGCTGAATATGTTGTGGCAGACGACCAAGGACCTTGCCCCAACGGGATGCCTGGATCAGGGATGGACTGGGAAAGGGGCAATATCTTCCCTGGACCTAAGAGGGCCCCCCCTGACTGAAGGATACAGAGCTGGGAAGCTCAACCCTGTGGGGGTCCGTGGCCCAACCAAGGGGCTGCCTGGATGGTTCCTGAGCCCTGGAGGACAGCACTTCCACCACACCAGGAAGTGCTGCCGGAAGACCATCACCAAACACCTGGAGCACATCTGGGGCATGATAAAAGGGGCCAACTCACTTCCTTTGAGGAGCCGGAGTCGGGAAGAGGAAGACGGAGCTTGAGAGAGAGGAGTGGGGATGGCTGAAGAGAGATAAGACTGAGGAGTCGTGAGTGAACTGGTGGAACTGGATTGTAAATAATTTGTAAATAAACCCGTGTGTTTTGGACATTGGTGTCATGTCTGTCTTTGGCCGGGCTATCTGTTACAATGCTGGGGAGGCAGCATAAAGAAGGATGCCTCACATCTGGACAAACTGGTGAGGAAGGCAGGCTCTATTGTAGGCACGGAGCTGGACAGTTTGACATCCGTGGCAGAGCGACGGGCGCTGAGCAGACTCCTGTCAATCATGGAGAATCCACGGCATCCACTGAACAGGATCATCTCCAGACAGAGGAGCAGCTTCAGCGACAGACTGCTGTCACCGTCCTGCTCCACTGACAGACTGAGGAGATCGTTCCTCTACCACACTATGTGACTCTTCAATTCCACCCGGGGGGGTAAACGTTAACATTATACAAAGTTATTGTCTGTCTGTATACCTGCATTGTTATCACTCTTTAATTTAATATTGTTTTTTGTATCAGTAAAGTGCTGCTGGAGTATGGGAATTTCCGATTAGGATTAATAAAGTATCTATCTATCTATCTATCTATCTATCTATCTATCTATCTATCTATCTATCTATCTATCTATCTATCTATCTATCTATCTATCTATCTTATATTACCACCATGTTTGCCTGTATGCTTTTTTTATAGTGCCTTTCATATCTATCTATCTATCTATCTATCTATCTATCTATCTATCTATCTATCTATCTATCTATCTATCTATCTATCTATCTATCTATCTATCTATCTATCTATCTATCTGTCTTATAGTGCCTTTCATATCTATCTATCTATCTATCTATCTATCTTATAGTGCCTTTCATATCTATCTATCTATCTATCTATCTATCTATCTATCTATCTATCTATCTATCTATCTATCTATCTATCTATCTATCTATCTATCTATCTATCTATCTATCTGTCTTATAGTGCCTTTCATATCTATCTATCTATCTATCTATCTATCTTATAGTGCCTTTCATATCTATCTATCTATCTATCTATCTATCTATCTATCTACACTGTAAAAAATGTTTTGTTGGATCAACCTAAATAAATTACTTCACAAGGTAACAAGCAATTTAATTGATATCTTCCATCCATCCATTTTCTAACCCGCTGAATCCGAACACAGGGTCACGGGGGTCTGCTGGAGCCAATCCCAGCCAACACAGGGCACAAGGCAGGAAACAATCCTGGGCAGGGTGCCAACCCACCGCAGGACACACACAAACACACCCACACACCAAGCACACACTAAGGCCAATTTAGAATCGCCAATCCACCGAACCTGCATGTCTTTGGATTGTGGGAGGAAACCCACGCAGACACGGGGAGAACATGCAAACTCCACGCAGGGAGGACCCGAGAAGCGAACCCGGGTCTCCTTACTGCGAGGCAGCAGCGCTACCACTGCACCACCGTGCCACCCTTAATTGATATCTTTCAAATTTTAAAAAGTATTTGAGTAAACTTAATTCATTTGAGTTTGTTTTAACCTTTTCAAAAACTTGAATAAAAGCAAAAAATGTATTTAGCTCAAACCAAATATCTTTAAAAACTCAATTTAACTGTGGTGGGCTGGCGCCCTGCCTGGGGTTTGTTTCCTGCCTTGCGCCCTGTGTTGGCTGGCATTGGCTCCAGCAGACCCCCGTCACCCTGTAGTTAGGATATAGCGGGTTGGATAATGGATGGATGAACTCAAATTAAAATTTTGTCCATTGTTGTATTCACTGTAATGTCAACTTAAAGTCTATATATATAGTCACAAACTTGAGGCAGAGTCATATAAAGGTTTGGGGCAGCCACCCGTATAATTTTGTTTCCTGGCTGCATATTTACTTTTCAAAATAATACAGCACTGATGTGCACAAAACCGAGTCCAAACAGAACTGAGGGAACAGGGAAAAGGTGGAGGCTTTTAAAGGGGGAGACAGGAAGTGAAGTCAAAGGGGTCGGGCTCATGTAGATCTTCTGCCATTGGTGCGAGCCCAGACGTGACATCACAGGGGTCGGAGCCGGCAAGGTCTCTAAAGCAATTTTTTGCTTTAGACTAAATAGAAGAAGTTACATTAAGCGACAGCAAGGTTTTTCAATTTGAAGTAAAGCAAAAAATTACGTTAGGTGAACAAACATATTAATATAGTTTATTACAACTACTAAAATTACCTTAAATCAAAAAGAGCCCTTTTTCTCTTTTTACACTCTATCTATCTATCTATCTATCTATCTATCTATCTATCTATCTATCTATCTATCTATCTATCTATCTATCTATCTATCTATCTATCTATCTATCTATCTATCTATCTAATGTGTATCCCCATTTCTCTGGCTCATCTCGGTGCGTGACTATCAACGGTTTCAGGTTGAAGAGACTCTAGGAAGTGATACGGTGTGTGTGGGGACAAACCAGACTGTCACAGACCAAAGACTGGAGATATCGAGGAGCAGAACCATTCAGAGGACCGTAAGTCAACACCAGAGGTTTGAACCACATCCTGGTGACAAATGGAAACTTGTGAAGAGACCAAATCAGAGAAGTAGTAGGAATGAGAAATGCAGAACATCAGTTGAACAGATACAGGAGCATCTGGAGGAGCTGGAGAGGTCTGACTAGCAGCTGTCAAGAAGCCCCTCAAAGAAAGAGTTGCAATAGTCCAGCCGGGAGACAACCAGTTGGTGGCATAAATAGATAGATAGATAGATAGATAGATAGATAGATAGATAGATAGATAGATAGATAGATAGATAGATAGATAGATAGATAGATAGATAGATAGATAGATACTTTATTAATCCCAGGGGGAAATTCACATATTCCAGCAGCAAAAATATTAAAGAGTAATAAAAAATGCAGATAAAAAAACAGACAATAACTTGAATAATGTTCAACGTTTACCCCCTCTGGTAGAATTGAAGAGTCGCATAGTTTGGGGGAGGAATGATCTTCTCAGTCTGTCAGTGGAGCAGGACAATGACAGCAGTCTGTCACTGAAACTGCTCCTCTGTCTGGAGATGACACTGTTTAATGGATGTAGTGGATTCTCCATGATTGACAGGAGTCTGCTGAGCGCCCGTCGCTCTGCCACAGATGTCAAACTGTCCAGCTCTATGCCAACAATAGAGCCTGCCTTCCTCACCAGTTTGTCCAGGCGTGAGGCATCCTTCTTCTTAGGAAGGGTCGGAATATTATGAAGAAAGAAACAAATGGTCCGTGAAAAAATATATTCGATGAATGAAGGTGAGGAGTCACACCGAGATCCCTGACCAGGCCTGATGGTGACATCTTCAAGAGCAATGCTTACAGACGAATCTAAGGAAGGAGAATCAGAAGGCCAGCAGAGGATATCTAACTTTCAAAGAGAACCTTAAAGGTGATGAGCAGTCATCCAGTTATGAGATGGTAGAGGGAGTAAGACACCTGGAGGTCTGGGCAGAAACCTGTAGGATGTAAGAGAGAAATGAGAGGAAGATCTGTGCATCTTTGGCATAAATGTGACAGGAGAGGCCATGGGAAGAAATAACACTGCCTGAGGTGAACATGTAGAGAGAAAAGAGAAGGGGACCCAAAACTGAACCTTGAGGCACATCTATGGAGGTGATAAAGGAGTTAGCCCAGGAGACACGGCCAGACAGGATCAGAAAGGTAGGACTTAAACCACTCTGAGTTTATCCAGGGAAGAGATTAGCAAGGGGTGGCCGATGAAAGGTCAAGAAGGATAAAAAGAGAAGAGAGAGAAGCAACTCCAGTAGATCTAAGAGCATTTGTGTCGCCTCAGTAGACTGACAATGTTCTACTCTTCGATTTACCAAATCGAAGAGTAGAACATTGTCAGAGAGATGACAGGAGAGATGTTTGTGGACTATGTGTTCTAGAGTCTTGAAGAAGAATGGCGGAAGGGAGACACCTCTTCTTCTCCGAGTTACTTTCAAGGTCATACGCTTTGTCTCGACTGCAGATGTATTTATTTTTTTCAGTGGCGGATGGTTAAAGAGCTGATTTCTTCACAATAATGATCATGTGAGCGTTCAACCTATGAAATCATCAAGAAAAGACGCTACCTCAGATGACAAAAATAATTTTAAACTTCACCGAGGATTAAGTTTAACGGCAGTGCAATTCCTGTGGGCAGATCAGTCACTGGAACATCAGCTGCAACTTTCAAAGAACGAATTTCCAGGGTGGGGAAGAAAAAAAAATCATCTGCAAAAATTTCATTATTAAAAAAAAAAAAAAAAAAACATACACTGCATTCCAAAAAGTTTAAATCAACAGCTGAAGAAATGAACGCCCAGTAAAAAAAAAAAAGTTTTAAAAACGTAAAATACAGATTATTGTTATTTTTTATGAGAAAGAAAACAATTGTAATGTTTCAGCGCAACGCGATAACTGTATTTATGAATCAAATCAAATCGCAGGACGATGCCCATTAAGAAAAAAACACACACACGCACCAGAGAGAAAGAGCTAATCGTATAATGAATTTCTGCACAGATGACATGTCTAACCAATGACGAACTCTCTTCTCCCCAGCCAAACTCCACTGAAATTTCTCACACTCACACGGGCCAAGCGAAGATACTCCCTAGGGGCGTGGTCACAGTGGGAGTCCCCGCCCTCTACCCCCTGGTTGGCTGATTCATCGCGCTGGCGTCCTTTTTTAGGTCGTGCTGAAGAAGACTGCATCAGTGACGTAATCATAACCGAGGGCAGCACAGATTCGGATTACAACCGCCCAAGAAGCACTTTGCGTTTGCCAGATGAAACAGACAAACGAAATGCCTTGGTAGGGAGGGAAATGAAAATAATATCTGTTCTTGCCGTTAACTGTCATGCGTAACATACGCGCTGCAATTAAAGAGGAACCCACGAAATATTACCAGTCTTTTTATGTATCGCCATTAACACCTGGAGCGGTCATAATTTAAATGTAGAGTAAATATAAATAGAATATAGTGTCACCTATTAAAAAGTCTGTAACAGAGTGTGGCACTTTTGAGTAACATTGAATTAACCCAGAAAGGGATGCAAAAGCCCATTCCCATATACTCGCCATGTACTCATGTAGGATGAGAGAACTCGGAATGCCTGGAGAGCAGTGGACAGGCCAGTGCTGACTGAAGAACTTTGAAGAGCTTTGATGCTGACCACTACGCGTCCTTTTCAACGATAAATTCAAAGCAGACCACCTCTATAAAACACGGTGGTGGGCGTGTTACAGGCTGGGCATGTACAGTTCCTGGCACACTTCTCTTCATTGGTGATGGTACTGCTGGCGGCAGACGCACAATGAATGATGTGCTGTAGAGAAACATCTGATCTGCTCAGGTTCCAGTCAATGCCTCCAAACTCCTCTATACTACAACAAGATAATGATCGAAACAGACAGCTGAGGCAACACAGAAGTTTTCAAAGCTGACAAATGGAAAAATCTTGAATGGCCAAGCCAGCCACCTGATTGAAGTCCAATCGAGCAGACCTTCCATATGCTGAAGAGAAACCTTAAGGGGACAAGCCGCCCAAAACACGCAGGAGCTGAAGATGGCTGCATTAGCGGCTTGGCAGAGCATCACCAGAGAAGACCCTCAGCAGCTGGTAACATCTGTGAGTGGCAGACTTCAAGCAGTCATTGCATGCTGGGATACGTGACAAAGTCCTAAACAGACCCGCCACTGCTGTGTCCCAAACGTGATGGTGCCCTGACCAAACTGACCGAACTGTCTGCAAATCCCCTTAAATGAAAGTCTGCAATATTCACAATGTCTGAATTGTTTGATTTGTAATTTTAAACTGTGGAACAGAGGGGGGGAAAAATCAAGGAGAAAAGGGGGTCTTTGCCCCAAACATTATGAAGGGCACTGTATATAGAGTTCTGACTGTCAAACTCATTCCACCTTCCATTCTCTAAACTGGCATCGTGCCCAGGTGTTGCTCCTGCCTTGGACTCCATGAATGCTGGGATGGACTCCACCTGCCCTGTGATCCTGCCTTGGGTAACTGGGCTAAGAAAACTGGTGGATGGATTTTTCCAAATTTGCCTAACCAAACTACAGGACTGTGGACAGTACATGAGGTTAGAATTTTTTTCCCCCGTTAAATACAAAAATCATTAAGACAGGTGAAGAAGAGAGTGCAGGCAGGGTGGAGTGGGTGGAGAAGAGTGTCAGGAGTGATTTGTGACAGACGGGTATCAGCAAGAGTGAAAGGGAAGGTCTACAGGATGGTAGTGAGACCAGCTATGTTATATGGGCTGGAGACGGTGGCACAGGAGACACAGCTGGAGGTGGCAGAGTTAAAGATGTTAAGATTGGGTGTGATGAGGATGGACAGGATTAGAAATGAGGACATTAGAGGGCAGGGCTGTCTTAACAGCATTATAGGCCCCCTGGAGCACCCCTACCTACTGTCACACACAGTGCAGGATTTACGTATAAGCTACACAAGCTATAGCTTAGGGCCCCCGCCTTCTTGGGGGCCCCCAAAATAAATTGTCCGAGTGAGCAATTGTCATATATACTTAAATATACTACAGCATTATTTGTCCCAATCAGGCCCAGCCTTAGGCATAGGCGAAGTAGGCGACCGCCTAGGGCCCTGGCATTCGGAGGGCCCTGGATCGACTCCTTGGTCTAATTTTCACGCATTTCACAGAGCTTCCAGGGGGGCTCCGCCCCCCTCAGGGGGCCCCTGGACCCCCCTTTCGCCTAGGGCCCCATAATACCTAAGACCGGGCCTGGTCACACACATGCATATGGCAGGCAGCTAGAAGGTTCAAAAGACAAACCAGGGGGGTGGCAGAGTGCACTAACCCTTGTTCTGTTTCAATGACAGACCGATCACGGGAAATTCCACTTGGGCCCGATGACACCATTTCCGGTTCCGGTCCCAAGACGTCACTTCTGGTCATGGGGCCCGAGGACGTCACTTCCGGTTCCTGTCTGATGACACCATTTCCCATTATCCACTGCATCCACTAAACAGCGTCATCTCCAGACAGAAGAGCAGCTTCAGCGACAGACTGCTGTCACTGTCCTGCTCCACTGACAGACTGAGGAGATCGTTCCTCCACCAAACTATGCGACTCTTCAGTTGCACCTGGGGGGGGGGTAAACATTAACATTATACAAAGTTATTGTCTGTCTGTATACCTGCATTGTTATCACTCTTTAATTTAATATTGTTTTTTTGTATCAGTATGATGCTGCTGGAGTATGGGAATTTCCCCTTGGGATTAATAAAGTAGGGTGGCACGGTGGCGCAGTGGGTAGCGCTGCTGCCTCGCAGTTGGGAGATCTGGGGACTCGGGTTCGCTTCCCGGGTCCGCCCTGCGTGGAGTTTGCATGTTCTCCCCGTGTCTGCGTGGGTTTCCTCCGGGCGCTCCGGTTTCCTCCCACAGTCCAAAGACATGCAGGTTAGGTGGATTGGTGATTCTAAATTGGCCCTAGTGTGTGCTTGGTGTGTGGGTGTGTTTGTGTGTTTCCTGCGGTGGGTTGGCACCCTGCCCAGGATTGGTTCCCTGCCTTGTGCCCTGTGTTAGCTGGGATTGGCTCCAGCAGACCCCTGTCACCCTGTGTTCAGATTCAGTGGGTTGGAAAATGGATGTATGGATGGATGGATTAATAAAGTATCTATCTATCTATCTATCTATCTATCTATCTATCTATCTATCTATCTATCTATCTATCTATCTATCTATCTATCTATCTATCTATCTATCTATCTTATATTACCACCATGTTTGCCTGTATGCTTTGTTCTTTGTTATGGACTGATCCGTATCACTTGAACCACCAATTGTCTTCATCTTTGCAAGTGTACAGGCGGCTGCCCCCAGACCTCTTCTTCCTGTGATATGTGGATCATTTTACACTCACTCAGCAAGTCACAACCTACATAGATTAGCATGGAGGCCCCTATGCTCATTGGGGCCCCCGGGCAACTGCCCAGCGTTCCCATGTTAGAGGGTAGAGACTGCCTTGTTAGAGGGTCCGCTCAGGTTGGACAGTTTGGAGACAAAGCCAGAGAGGCGAGGTTGCGTTGGTTTGGACATGTGCATAGGAGAAATGCTGGGTATAATGGGAGAGGGGTGCTAAGGATAGAGCAGCCAGGCAAGGGGAACGGAGGAAGGCCTATGAGAAGGTTTATGGATGTGGTGTAGGGGGACATGCAGGTGATGGGTGTGACAGAACAAGATGACGAGGACAGGAAGATACAGAAGAAGATGATCCGCTGTGGCAACCCCTAACGGGAGCAGCCGAAAGAAGAACAAGTTGTATTAATGCACCTGAATGTGAAAGGGCCAACTTGTGTGAAGTCAGGATGGTGGGCTACATTCCATCATGAAGACAAAAGAACACACCAAGCAACTCCATGAAAAGCCCAAGTCAGGGAAGCAGCCGAAAGAAGAAAAAGAAGAATCCATCCATCCATTATCCAACCCACTATATCCTAACTACAGGGTCACAGGGTCTGCTGGAGCCAATCCCAGCCAGCACAGGGCACAAGGCAGGAAACAAACCACGGGCAGGGTGCAAGCCCACACACACCCACACAATTTAGGATCGCCAATGCACCTAACCTGCATGTCTTTGGACTGTGGGAGGTAACCCATGCAGACACAGGGAGAACATGCAAACTCCACGCAGGGAGGACCCGGGAAGCGAACCTGGGTCTCCTAACTACCCACTGCGCCACCATGCCACCCAGAAGAAGAAGAAATACAAAAATCATTAGCTTTATTTTATGGTATAATTTCTGGTCACAATGAAGACATTCTGTGACAGGCTGCTGCATGGCTTTGATAGAAATCCATGATTTAATTTTCGATTTGACGGGTTAACAACATACTAATTTAAATTGAAAGGACGCTATATGGCCAAACGTATGCAGACACCCCTCCAAATGTTTGAGTTCAGGTGTGTCATTGTTAACAGGTGCATCAGCCATGCAATTTCTCCACTGGCAAACGGAAGAGCTCAGGGACTTTAAACGTGGCACTGTCTTTGCCAGCTTTGCCACAAGCCAGTATGTGAAACTAACACTCTGCTACATCTGCCCCATTATTGTCAAGTGGAAGGGACACCAACAGCTCTGTCAAAAAGTGATAGATCACGCAAAAGTCACAGGGGGGGGGGTCGGGGGGGGGGGCACAGAAAGTATAGTAGGTTTCCATGGCCGAGTAGCTGCACCCACGACTAAGATCATCACGAGCAATGCCAGGTGTCAGCTGGTGTGGTGTAAAGCATTACATGTTAAGGGTGAATTTTGAGAAAACGTTGGGAAGATTTTCTTGACCCAGAGGACCCATGGAATAAGTGACCAAGGAACGTGGTGGACAGTAGGACTTTAGGGACCCACAAAGATTAACTTGAGGAAAAAGTAAGTGGATAGGACTGGCAAGCTCTACTGGGCTGAATGGCCTGTTCTCGTCCAGATTGTTGTAATTTTTCTAAAAGTGGGGGCTTCTCAACCACTAACAGGGGTGAGGGCCACAGCCGGTGGGTTATAAGTTACTATTGTTTTTAAATGTAGTGGGTCGTGAGTAGTTCACTTTACCAGTGAGAAACACCACCACCACCACTATCATAACTTACATAAGAATAAGTGAGTTGTGCCACCAGAAGAGGTTGAGAAGCACTGGTGTCAAGTGTGCCAAGGCTGGACTCTGGAGCAGTGGCAGCGTGTTCTCTGGAGTGATCAGGGCCAGCGCCACCATTAAGGCGAACTAGGCAATCGCCCAGAGCACAGATTATAAAGGGGCGGGTTATCTACCAAACAGTCGGCTGGCACACTAATAAGCTTGGCCTAGGGCACAAAATAGCCCAGCGCCTGCACTGGGAGTGATGAATCACGTGATACTGTCTGGCAGTCTGACGGACGACTCTAGATTTAGTGGATGCCAGGAGGACACGGCCTTCTGGACCGCAGAGTGCCTACCGTAAAGTTTGGTGGTGGAGGGTGTGACAGACACCCGGGGTTCATGCCCAGTTGGGACGGAGAGGACCGGGGGAGAGAACATGTCAACAGCAGTACCTCTCCCAGGACATGAAAGGGCAGCCCCCCAGGGTTAAATCGGGGCCACGGGCTTGAAGCCTAGAAGTTCAACCCAGCTGGCCACCAACAGGGGGCACCTGAACAGCTCCGGAGCCTTGGCATACAGCACTTCTGCCACACCCGAAGTTGATCGAGGAGCACCTGGAACACCTCCGGGTGAGGTATAAAAGAGGCCGCCTCACTCCACTCGGAAAGCCGGAGTCGGGAGGCAGAGGACGGAGCTTGCGAGGAGAGGAAGAAGCAGAAGAAGAAGAATGAAAAGTAAAAGTAAAGTAAAAAGGAACTGAGTTATTGTGTCTGTTTGGTGCACTGTGTTGTGCGTAGAAGAAAAGCAAAATAAAAGTGTGCACCTTTGGACATCGTGTGTCCTGGTGTCTGTCTGTAGTCGTGCTGATCTTCCACAAGGGATAATGTCAGGGTCTGAGATCGGCCCCTTGGTTCCAGTGCAGGGCGTTGTTAACGCTACAGACAACTGTGAGCTTCCAGTTTTGTCACAACAGTTCAGAGATGGCTTTTCTTTTTCGTTCCAACGTGACTTTGGCCCTGCATGCAAAGCCAAGTCCACAAAGACCTGGCGGAACTTCATGAGAACTGACCTCAGCCCCCCATTGAACACCTCTGGGATGAACCGGAACACCACCTGTGAGCCGGGTCTTCTTTTTTGTTTTTTAAATCTTTTATTGGTTTTATTAAAAGTATGTAACGTTTCATAAAAATCAAGTCAAACTTAACAAAACTTAAATTCAGTTCAACCCCTGATGCATATAACATCAGGACTTGATCTCACAAATACACACTTGGATGAACGGCCACACAAATTCCCACCGACGCGCCCCAAAAAATCTTACAGAAAGAAGAGTGGATGCTGTTAAGAGGGTTTGGGTGAACCTTTTGTGTAAAATGTCATCATTTGCTTAAAATAAAACTTCTTTTATGGTAATAGAGCTAAAAATGCTGATTGTAATTTTCATTTTCAAACTCAAACGTATCTCCCATTTCATGTCTGACTCACATAGGAAGAGAGTTAAAAATATTTTATCAGATTTGCCTGTGGGTCATGTTTTTCAAGCTGATGTTGTTTTTTTTTTTTTAGATTTCTCTCCATCATTTAAAGGACTTTGCCCTATTTCTCTGCCCACATATTTGGCTGACGTCCCACAAGAGTGATTTCCGGCCTTGCACCCATTGCTATAGGGGAATAGCGTCCTCTCCTCCTCTCACAACACTGGGAAATAAAACGAAATAAAGACATCGGTGGATGTGAATTTGGTAGCTGCTTTAAAACTGGGAAGGCATTTCTTTAGGATGTCTGTGTTACTGTAGAGATGGCCGAAAGCTTACAGACTGTTAGGTCAGATGAGCTTTGAGAGGCGAGCTGCCATGCGTGTGCCAGGAATGCACTGCCACTGCCTGTTGGCTTCTGAAAAACACTTGGATCTAAAAGAAAAGCCCAACATGCATTTGTACATTTGTGAAAGACTCCTGTCCTCCAGGCCATAACATTATGAAAAGAATCTGAAGTATAAATGGATGTACCACCCAGTGATGGCAACCCTAGATAGATAGATAGATAGATAGATAGATAGATAGATAGATAGATAGATAGATAGATAGATAGATAGATAGATAGATAGATAGATAGATAGATTGTGTAGTAGGCAAGATTAAAAATGTAGATAAATTAACGAGAAAGGCATTGTATAAGATAGATAGATAGATAGATAGATAGATAGATAGATAGATAGATAGATAGATAGATAGATAGATAGATAGATAGATAGATAGATAGATAGATAGATAGATAGATAGATAGAACTTTATTTGTCCCCGGTGGAAGTTCAGCAGTGTTAATGTTTGTGATATGCTGAACATGACAACTGCACATACATACAGATATGTATCCTTGTACTAGTTGTGCTACTCATCTAAGATGAGTTGAAATGTAAGTAATCAATGCTGACCTCAGTGTTAAAATTTGCAGTACACCATGCAATGCAGAAGTCTCTGTTTCATGCCACTTGGTATGGGATTTGTAAAAGCAGTAATGTTTGTGATGTGCCATCTGTTGGAATGACAACTGCAGTGCATATTTCTCTATTATATGCCATTTGGTATGGGATTTGCAATGGCATTATTGTTTGTGATCCGCCATCTGTTGGAATGACAAATGCAATTCATTTTATTACTACAAATATCTGTGATACGCCATCTGTTGGAAAGACAGAGCATAACAACCAGATGGGCATACAGATACACAGACACTTCTCCTTTAACTAGTTGTACTACTCGTTTTAAATGGATTGAAAACTTAAATAATCAACACAGCCCTCAGCGTTAATATTTGCCTTGCCTCATGGAGTGTATATATCTCTGTTATATGCCACTTGGTATGGGATTTGTAAAAGCAGTGTTTGTAATGTGTCATCTGTTGGAATGACAAATGCAGTGCATATCTCTGTGTTATATACCATTTGTTATGACAGCGTTTCTCAACCTTTAAGTTTTTGTGACCCAAGTTTTCATAACAGTTTTAATCGCCCCCCCCCCAACGTTTTTTGAAAGGAGCCCACTAATACCAATTTGTTCTTTTTTAATTAATGATATATCATAGATGCATATTTTATTATACCTACTTAACTTTTATCGACATTTATCTAACTCTATATTTATTTTTCTAGTATCAGAATGTAGTTTAAGTTAAACTGTTTAGGTTTCAATAGATGTATTTTTCATATTTTTGATTCCTGTTTTCTTTTTTTCACATCTTCGCGCCCCCCTTTTTGTTACT
This sequence comes from Erpetoichthys calabaricus, assembly GCF_900747795.2. Taxonomy (NCBI): domain Eukaryota; kingdom Metazoa; phylum Chordata; class Cladistia; order Polypteriformes; family Polypteridae; genus Erpetoichthys; species Erpetoichthys calabaricus. Next base: position 90,555,083 of record NC_041410.2, on the reverse strand, counting down.
TCGCGCCCCCCCTAAGGGGGCCCACATCACAGTTTGAGAACCACTGTGTTATGGAATTCGTGAAAGCAGTTTTAATGTTTGTGATGTGCCATCCGTTGGAATGACAAATGCAATGCATATTTCTCTGTGGTATGCCATTTGATATGGGATTTGTAAAAGCAGTGTTAATTCTTGCGATGTTCCATTTGTTGGAATGACATATGCAATGCATCTTATTCCTAAAAATGTTTGAAATGCACCAGAGACAGACACACAGACTCTTATCCTTCAGTAAAGGCGTATTAAGGTGGTCTTGGTTTTCAGCAGCTAAGCATTTCCCTACTTATTGTAGTGCATATCATTGTACAGTATGTGACAAATATTTGATATGAATTTAATTTGGTCCTATGGTAATCAGGGTGCCTTCCACCAGGCAAGTTTGGATGGCCCAGACTTCTAAACGTCATGTTCCCTTTGCTGATACAGCGAGCTGGACCTGCTGCATTCTGGTGTTAATGCCTTTAATTGTAAACCTGCTGTACGTCTGGACAGGTCTCCCCATCTTACTGCCACCTCAACGCCTGTTATTGACAGGAGCAGTTCTTCATTATCCAAACCAGTAGTACTAGGGTGTTGTACCGCGTTAGCCATTATGAACGTAGTAAGAAGTCAAGCAAAATGACACCTTTTATTGGCGAACTGAAAAGATTACAATATACAAGCTTCTAACATCTTGCCTGAAGAAGGGGCCTGAGTTGCCTCAAAAGCTTGCATAGTGTAAGCTTTTTAGTTATCCAAGCCAAAAGCTCTTATGTGTGTTTTGGGGAGTTGTTGTTTGTTTATTATACTATTTATATGTTTTTTTGTTCTTCTCTTGAGCTGCAGTAAAATGTTAATTTTCTCTTGGGGACAATAGTAGTAGTGTATTGTAACGTGTTAGCTATCGACAAAAAAAGTGTTTCTAATTTAATCTTTAGTCTTCCAATGTTGATCAAATATTGTTAACTTACTCTGGTACAATGGAATATTCAATACAATTAGCGACAGAATGCGTTGTGAATCAAATGTAGAGGAAGAAGCCTCTTGGTAAAATGCCTATGTAAACACTAAAGTAGCGGTCAATGAATTCAAAAGGCAGGGAAGAAAAACGGCTCGGGTGGTGACGCACAGCGAACACAAAAGAGAGATTACAGCAAAGGCGCCGCCAAAGATCTTAAAGCAATGTTTCAGTGACAGTGCGTACAACAGAAAAAAGTGCTGGGGACGCGGCTCAAGGGTTTTCTTTTTGCAGTTTTCTACCGGAAGCCAAGCCCGAAAAAAAAGGAAAAGAAATAAAAAAAAAAAAAGAAGGATTAAAGAAGGTCGGTCGAGGGCTAGGATTTGAAGAGCCATTCGATCGGCCTCGACAGGCTAACTTTATCTCTCTCCACACGCCGGTAATCGAAAATGTCCCCACGTCGGGGCCTCGGGAAAAGGGACGGATCGCTGCATCGTGATTTGCCAGACGAATCATCAGGACGGTAGATTTGACCGATGGAATGGTGACGGCCACATAAATGAAAGCATCCCTTCTGTGGACGTGAAGGTGGATTTCCAGTTTCATTATGTGAGCTTGTGGCTTTTTTCTTTTTTTTTGGTTGTTGTTGTTTTTGGTTTTTTTTTTTTTGTTCCTTATCCCCCACCTGAAGACGACTCACGTTAAGGCTCCAAACTTGCAGTATTTTTGGGTGAGTAGAAGCCACCCCGTCCGCTTCGCTCTGTGTTCAAATGATCGGGCAGTCCAAGTGCGGCCACACCCTCTTCTGCTTCCTGATACGAGAGATGCAGCGAGGAGGGAGACGACGACTTTGTACAGAGAGCTGCCGCTGACTCCCCCCACTCCCCTTTGCCACTACCGCCACCAACACCTCCTCCTCCTACTCTTACTCCTCTTCATTTCGAACCACTCGGCTCGTGAAAAGTGCCGTGATTGTTTTCAGCAAAGCGAAGGAACGGCGATCACGAGGCCCCGGCAAGAAAGAAACCGAAGAAAGTTTGGCAGCAGCCGAGAGAGAGAGAGAGAGAGAGAGGGGGACTGGCTGGAGGACACACCTCGCCGACGCACGCGCGCGACAAAGGAGCCTTTACTTTTATTGGAGATAATGCACATCAAAACTGAAAGCTGCCCCCGCTACCGGACGAGGAAAGGATTGGGCGCAGAGTTTTGCTAACGAGGATAATTCGGAGGAAGAGACGACATGCATATGGGATTGTACCTGCAGGAAGATCGAGGTCGCAGGACGGAATTCTGCCTGAAAAAGAAGCGATTAAAAGGCCAGAGTGACACCCGCTGCTCCTCCGCATCCGCCGGCCCGCTGCTCTAGTTGCTGGGCTTCAACATCCAACTTTCGTTTCTTTTGCTTGACTTCATTTTGTTGTCCAAAGCGACGGCCACCCAACCTCCAAATTTCACTCCCCCTTTTCTTTCGGAAGATTTAATGGGATGATGTTGCCGGAGAAGCTCGGCGATCGCGGCGAGGTCAGTAGGAACTGCAGCAGTGGTGGTCGTCGTTGTTTTACGAGAGGCGCGCCGGTGCCTGCCCGGCATTTTAGGGTGGTCAAACTGAGCTCCATACGATCGTACTTGCGTTTCGCCCAACTGAAAGCTCCTGCTGCCTTTTCGCTAGCAGGTATTGTCGATTCCAACTTGCCTGGCACGGAATAATAGAAAGTTTCAGAGAATTTAGTTTTATAGTTTTTTTTTTGTTTACTTTAAATGTGTACATTTGATCTGCACTTTGAACACAGTTGGCAACTGGCACTGTAAAATATCTTAATACTTTTAAGGATCTTTAACATTTTGTTTTATCAAGTGGAGCTGACATTTGCAAAACTATTGATAATATTTGTGTGTGTGTGTGTGTGTTTTAGCAATATTAACATTTTTTTGTTTAGTAGATTTCATTTATAATAGGAAGGAGGCACTAGAAATTGAATGTGAAGGCAGCCTAGGTGTGTTTTGTTCAATTCCATACTAGAAACACTCCATTTATCCTTTGCTTGCCAATTTCAGGGTTAGAGTGAGCTGAATCGCACCACTGGCTGAAACTTTATTTGATTTTATTTAAGGGGTCGAGACATATATTACTAAACTTAAGAACAACTGTCCACAAGTTCAAATTTTCTTAGTTTTGAGGGGAGTTTTAGCATTGCACTTTTCTTAGAAGAAGAAGAAGAAGAAAAAAACAAAAATCCGCCAGCAGTTACAGTAACATGAGTTGCCCCTCATTTTCGTTGGGATTTCCAAGGACGGGGGATCAATGGGTGTGGGGGGCGCTTATGTCGAGTAGACTAGTAAGGAAGGATTATTTGAAGTCACAGAGCTGAAACGCGTTAGGGGGGGCACAGATATGGCAGGTGTGCCAACTTAGCGTTGTCATTTGTCTCTTTTTTTTTTTTTTTTTGCCACCCCTCGTTTTGCTTGCTCAGAAGCAGTTGATCGTTTTATTTATTTTTTGGTTTTATTTTTTTTTCTGTGGAAATCATTGTTTTAAGTTCCACCCCTAACTGCATGGTGTCTGCGATTTAAACCGTTTCCAATATCCACACAGATTGACCACCCTACTATGGCTAGTAGTGGCTCGGGCAAGTCGACAAGTGAGGGTTCTTCTAGCCAACTAAGCAGCAGCTCCTGTCTGCAGAGGAAAAAACTCTCCTTTGCCTGTGATATCTGCAAAAGCAAAATGCAGCTGGTCGCGGATCTACTGCTTCTGTCCAGCGAGACGAGACCCGTCATCAGTAGCGAGGGTCTTTCTGTTGGGGAAACCTTTGAGAAATGCAGGGATACCATCATCGCCAGGACTAAAGAGCTCTCGATCCTCACCCACGATATTCAGAGCCACCTCAATATGGGCAAGTTCAGTGAAGTGGGGGAAAGGCTGATGGAAATGGGGGACCTGGTGGTCTCGCTGACTGAGTGCTCGGCGCACGCCGCCTACCTGGCAGCCGTTGAGGCCCCGGGTTCCCAGGCGGCACTTCCCGGCTTGGTGGACCGTTACAAAGTGACCCGGTGCAGACACGAAGTGGAGCAAAGCTGTGGCACGCTGAGAACGATGGCACTGGGCGACCTGACGCCTCAACTCTTGCTGGAGGTGTCCCAGAACATGTCCAGAAACCTAAAGACGTTGACGGACGTCTGTGCCGTGGCCAGTGAGAAATCCAAGGACAAGTTTGCCAAGGAGCAGTTCAAAGTGAGCGTGAAGTTGATGAGCACGAGTGCCTCGGCCCTCCTGGCATGCGTCAGGGAAGTGAAAACATCTCCTAGCGAACTGACACGGAACAGGTGCGTCTTATTCGGCGGACCCTTGGTGCAATCCGTACACGCCTTGGTGGGCTTTGCTACTGAGCCCCAGTTTTTGGGCAAAGCTGCCGCTATCAGTCCGGAAGGGAAGGCAGTACAGACTGCGATTCTAGGGGGCGCAATGAGCGTGGTCTCGGCTTGCGTGCTCCTGACTCAGGGCCTCAGGGATATTGCCCAGCACCCAGAAAACAGCACCAAGATGTCCGATTACCGAGAGCGCCTACGGAACTCTGCTTGCGCCGTCTCCGATGGATGCAACTTGTTGTCTCAGGCTCTAAGGGAAAGATCTTCACCCAGGACTTTACCGCCAGTTAATTCCCATTCTGTGAATTAAAAACAAAACAAAAAAATTAATAATAATAATAATAATAACAACAAATCTAACCTGTTATAACAATTTTATATACCAAAGAGTTTTATTTGGATTAACCATTCTCAGTTCAGACCATAAATGCAAAGAAAAATGGCTAATGGTTCACAGTAGCTTCTTTTGAGCCTTTAATGCACAAAATGAAAGGCATCCCCATTCACACACACACACACACACTCTGCAAAAGTATAGTAATGATCATAAAAATAAAAATAGTAATTAAAAAAAAGCAGAACCACGCTGGAAGTGGTTTAATACTTTTAGGTTCCACATATCGCTAGTAACCATTAGCCAGATCTGTACAAGCATTCATATATACAGATAGATATATATATATACATATATAAATAAATATATACATAGTATCTATATATTTATATAGATTCATGTATTTATATGAAAATGTAAAAAAAAAGGTTACCTCAGTTTTCAAAATTTGAAAACAACATACGAAACGATGGATGTAGCTACATGTCTTTGACCTTTTTGAAACCACGTGTTTGATAGAAGTGAATCGGTTGTGCAAAATGAGGAGCGTGACAGTTGTGTTTGTTTTCCATGTGTGAATCTGAAAGGCTAGAAGCTGCTGTGAGGGTCCTTTAGAGATCTTACACTATTCACCGGACTTAATTGTCTTTTTTTTATGTGTTTTTGATCATGCATGTACTGGAGTATTTATTTCAACCATTAAAATGTTGTTTCTATACTACCTTGTTAAATACTTCTGCCTGTGTGTGTGTGTGTGTGTGTGCTTATGTTTTAATCCCTCGGTTTTGTTCAGTTAATCATTGGATGGTTTTGTTAAAGCTTCTCAAGTGTAAGCATCAGAGCTTAGTTGTTAAAATTCGTTTCAGCGGGTAGCACCTTTGTAATTTTTAAAGGGATGAGGCTTTTACAAATGGCCAGATTTTGCATACGTTTGTGGACTTATTATACTTACTTATTGGCGCTTGGTGGCAGGAATTGGCACTCCAGCTACCATAAAAAAAAAATAAAAAAAAAACTCCCATTGTTCCAGTGTGGTGCTGAAGTGTCACCCGCTACACTCGGGTCCCTGTCCAGGTGGGTCCGTCGTATGGTGAGTGTGGCAATGCGATATCGGCGTGCGCTCACCAGCCTTACTTATTATGCGACTGACGCCTTTATCCAATAGTGACTTACAACATTTGAGAGATGAGAAGTCAAGCAAAAATGACACCTTGTATTGGCTAACTGAACCGGTGACAATTTGTAGGGTCTTCAAGGCGACTCTGGCCCCTTCTTCAGGCAACTCCTAAACTGCCTCGAAAGACTTGTACAGTGATCCCTCGCTATATCGCGCTTCGCCTTTCGCGGCTTCACTCTATCGCGGATTTTATATGTAAGCATATTTGAATATATATCGCGGATTTTTTGCTGGTTCGCGGATTTCTGCGGACAATGGGTCTTTTAATTTCTGGTACATGCTTCCTCAGTTGGTTTGCCCAGTTGATTTCATACAAGGGACGCTATAGGCAGATGGCTGAGAAGCTACCCAACTTACTTTTCTCTGTCTCTCTCTTGTGCTGACTTTCTATGATCCTGACGTAGGGGGATTGAGCAGTGGGGCTGTTCGCACACCTAGACGATACGGACGCTCGTCTAAAAATGCTGAAAGATTATCTTCACGTTTCTACCTTCTGTGTGCAGCTGCTTCCTGAAGCGACATGCTGCACGCTGCTTCGCATACTTAAAAGCTCAAAGGGCACGTATTGATTTTTGACTGTTTGTTTTTCTCTCTCTCTCTCCCTGCTCCTGACGGAGGGGGTGTGAGCTGCCGCCTTCAACAGCTTTGTGCCGGCGGTGCTTCGCATACTTAAAAGCAAACAGCCCTATTGATTTGTTTGCTTTCCTCTGTCTTTCTGACATGCTCTGCTCCTGACGCGCACTCCTTTGAAGAGGAAGATATGTTTGCATTCTTTTAATTGTGAGACAGAACTGTCATCTCTGTCTTGTCATGGAGCACAGTTTAAAATTTTGAAAAAGAGACAAATGTTTGTTTGCAGTGTTTGAATAACGTTCCTGTCTCTCTACAACCTCCTGTGTTTCTGCGCAAATCTGTGACCCAAGCATGACAATATAAAAATAACCATATAAACATATGGTTTCTACTTCGCGGATTTTCTTATTTCGCGGGTGGCTCTGGAACGCAACCCCCGCGATGGAGGAGGGATTACTGTATATTGTAATCGGGTCAGTTAGACAGTTAAAGGTGACGTTTTGCTTGACTTCTTATTGCACCCATTATGGCTAACGTGGTAAAACACCCTACTAGTACAAACATTTGAGAGGTATAAGTAGTTACCTTTTAACTTTTATACATTTAACAGATATAAGAGGTTACCGTTAACTTATAACATTTAACAGATATAAGTGTTTACCTTTCTTTCGATTTGCCAATTTGGAGCACAGGCCGCTGAAGTGACTCACTCATGGTGTCAGTAGTGGGATTTGACCTCATAACGTCTTTTTCACACTATCAGCGGTAAGCAGTCTTTATGGTGAACAGCATTTGAGAGATATAAAAGGTTACCTTTGACATTTTAAAGATAGCAGTGCTTACCTTTCATTTGTTTTTCCAATTTTTGAAGGACAGGCACGTGAAGTGACTTGCTCAAGGTGTCAGTAGTGGGATTTGACCTCATAACGTCTTTTTCACCCTATCAGCAGTAAAGAGTCTTTATGGTGAACAGCATTTGAGAGATATAAGGGGTTACCTTTGACATTTTAAAGATAGAAGTGCTTACCTTTCTTTTTTTTTTCCAATTTATGAAGCAAAGGCACGTGAAGTGACTCACTCATGGTGTCAGTAGTGGGATTTGAGTCTAAAGCCTTAACCACTACATCACACTGCCGGTCTTTATTAATGAAGGTTAGTATGACATACAATGGCCAGTTCATCCCAGCTCACTTATTTAGAGTCACGACTTTGAGATGTGAGGGGTGTTGTGTATTACGGTGCCTGTAGGACATATGCACCTCCTTGGATGTTTTTACATTTTGCTGTTATTCGACATTGAATCTCAGTGGATTTAATGTGGTCTTTTTCACACTATCAGCAGTAAAGAGTCTTTACGGTCAAAAGCATTTGAGATATATCAGTGGTTACCTTTAACATTTTAAAGATAGAAGTGTTTACCTTTCATTTGCTTTACAAATATTTGAAGCACAAGAAGGTAAAGTGACTCGCTCATGGTGTCAGTAGTGGGATTTGAATCTAAAGCCTTAACCACTATATCACACTGCCGGTCTTTGTTAATGAAGGTTATTGTGACATACAATGGCCAGTTCATCCCAGCTCACTTATTGAGAGTCATGTCTTTGAGATGTGAGGGGAGTCGTGTATTACGGTGCCTGTAAGACGTATTCACCTCCTTGGATGTTTTTACATTTTGCTGTTATTCGACATTAAATCTCACTGGATTTAATGTGGTCTTTTTCACACTATTCAGTGGCAAAGAGTCTTTATGGTCAACAGCATTTGAGAGATATCAGTGGTTACCTTTAACATATAACATTTAACAGACATAAGTGGTTACCTTTTGTTTTTCCAATTTGGAGCACATGCCAGTGAAGTGTCTTGCTCATGGTGTCAGTAGTGGGATTTGAGCCCACAGTCTGAGGATTTGAAGTCTAAAGCCTTAACCGCAACTCGCCAAACTGCCTGCCTTTGTTCCCGAAAGTTAGTATGAAATGCCGTTGCCAGTCCATCGGAGGGCACACTCGCTTGCTCAAGGCCATGTCCTTGAGATGTGATTGGTGTTGTGTATTGCTGTGGTTCAAAAGCGTATTCACCCTTTTGGATGTTTTCACATTTAATTGTTACGTAACATTGAATCCTAGTGGATTTAATGTGGCTTTTTTGATGCTATCAACAGTAAAGAGTTGAGATTTGAGCTATACAAGTGGTTGCCTTTAATTGACAACAATTAAAAGATATAAGTGTTTTCATTTGTTTTTACAGTTTGAACCACAGGAAAGTGAAGTGACTTGCTCATGGTGTCAGTAGTGGGATTTGAACCCATAACGTCAAGATTTGAAGTCCAAAGCCTTAACCGCTACATCACACTAACTGTCTCTGTTAACAAAGGTTAATATGACATACGATGGCCAGTTCATCCCAGGGCTCGTTCACTTATGTAGGGCCATGTCTTTGAGGTCTGAGGGGTGTCATGTATTACAGTGCCTTTGTGTATTTGCCTGCTTGGATGTTTTCATATTTTATTGTTATGTAACATTGAATCTCAATGGATTTAATGTGGCTTTTTTGATACTATCAACAGTAAAAAAATTTTAAGGTTAGCATCATTTGAGAGACATGCTGTAAGTGTTTAGCTTTTGTTTGTTTTTCCAATTTTTGAACCACAGGCGGGTGAAGTGACTCGCTCATGGTGTCAGTAGTGGGATTTGAGTCTAAAGCCTTAACCACTACATCACATTGCCGGTCTTTGTTAATGAAGGTTATTGTGACATACAATGGGCAGTTCATCCCAGCTCACTTATTTAGAGTCACGTCTTTGAAATGTGAGGGGTGTCGTGTATTACGGTGCCTGTAAGACATATTCACCTCCTTGGACGTTTTTACATTTTGCTGTTATTCGACATTGAATCCCACTGGATTTAATCTGGTCTTTTTCACACTATCAGCAGTAAAGAGTCTTTATGGTGAGCAGCATTTGAGATATATAAGTAGTTACCTTTAACATTTTAAAGATAGAAGTGTTTACCTTTCATTTGTTTTTCCAATTTTTGAAGCACAGGCAGGTGAAGTGACTCGCTCATGGTGTCAGTAGTGGGATTTGAGTCTGAAGCCTTAACTACTACATCACACTGCCGGTCTTTGTTAATGAAATTCAGTATGACATACAATGGCCAGTTCATCCCAGCTCACTTATGTAGGGCCACGTCTTTGAGATGTGAAGGGTGTCGTGTATTACGGTGCCTGTAAGACATATTCACCTCATTGGACGTTTTTACAGTTTGTGATTATTCGACATTGAATCTCAGTGGATTTAATGTGGTCTTTTTCACAGTATCTGCAGTAGAGAGTCTTTATGGTCAACAGCATTTGAGAGTTTTGAGAGGTTACCTTTAACTTACAACATTTAAGAGATATAGCTGGTTAACTTTATTTTGCAGAATTTTAAAATACAAGTATTTACTTTTCTTTTGATTTTTCCAATTTGGAGCACAGGCAGGCAAAGTGACTTGCTCATGGTGTCAGTAGTGGGATTTGACCCCATAACGTCTTTTTCACGCTGTCAGCAGTAAAGAGTCTTTATGGTGAGCAGCATTTGAGATATATAAGTAGTTACCTTTAACATTTTAAAGATAGAAGTGTTTACCTTTCATTTGTTTTTCCAATTTTTGAATCACAGGCAGGTGAAGTGACTCGCTGATGGTGTCAGTAGTAGGATTTGAGTCTAAAGCCTTAACCACTACATCCCACTGTTGGTCTTTGTTAATGAAGGTTAGTATGAGATACAATGGCCAATTCATCCCAGCTCACTTATTTAGAGTCACGTCTTTGAGATGTGAGGGGTGTTGTGTATTATGGTGCCTGTAGGACATATTCACCTCCTTGGACGTTGTTACATTTTGTCGTTATTCGACATTGAATCTCAGTGGATTTAACGTGGTCCTTTTCACACTATCAGCAGTAAAGAGTCTTTACGGTCAAAAGCATTTGAGATGTATCAGTGGTTACCTTTAACATTTCAAAGATAGAAGTGTTTACCTTTCATTCGTTTTTCCAATTTTTGAAGCACAGGCAGGTGAAGTGACTCGCTCATGGTGTCAGTAGTGGGATTTGAGTCTAAAGCCTTAACCACTACATCACACTGCCGGTCTTTGTTAATGAAATTTAATATGACATACAATGGCCAGTTCATCCCAGCTCACTTATGTAGGGCCATGTCTTTGAGGTGTGACGGGTGTCGTGTATTACAGTGGCTGGATGTATTCACCCGTTTGGGTGTTTACTCATTTTATTGTTATGTATCATTGAATCTCAGTGGATTTAATATGGCTTTTTTGACACTGATCCACAGAAATAGAGTCAACAGTGTCAAAGTACTAACAGTGTCTCCTCTGCACACGTCCAAACCAACACAATTTAATTAACTGAAAGCCCAACAGGTGGTCTCCACTGATCTAATTAATAATAATAATAATAACAAGTTACATTTATAGAGCGCCTTTCACAGACCCAAGGTCACTTTACATACATCCATCCATCCATCCATCCATTTTCCAACCCGCTGAATCCGAACACAGGGTCACGGGGGTCTGCTGGAGCCAATCCCAGCCAACACAGGGCACAAGGCAGGAACCAATCCCGGGCAGGGTGCCAACCCACCGCAGGACACACACAAACACACCCACACACCAAGCACACACTAGGGCCAATTTAGAATCGCCAATCCACCTAACCAGCATGTCTTTGGACTGTGGGAGGAAACCGGAGTGCCCGGAGGAAACCCACGCAGACACGGGGAGAACATGCAAACTCCACGCAGGGAGGGCCCGGGAAGCGAACCCGGGTCCCCAGATCTCCCAACTGCGAGGCAGCAGCGCTACCCACTGCGCCACCGTGCCGCCCACTTTACATACAGAGTAAAAAATTAAAATTACACAGAAGACAAAATTTCATAGAAGAGGAAAGTTTTCATTTGAGATTTAAAGGTGCAGAAAGAGGAGCAATCTCGGAGAGACTGAGGAGGAGAGTTCCAGAATTGAGGGGCCATAGCACTGAAGGACCTGCCTGCCAGGGTAGACAGTCTGGAGCGTGGGACAGTAAGAAGATGACTGCTTGAGGACCTGAGAGAGTGACAAAGAGTGCATGGTCTAGGACAGCGTTTCTCAACCTTTAAGTATTTGCGACGCAAGTTTTCATAACAGTTTTAACTGCGCCCCCGAACGTTTTTTTGAAACCCTAATAAAATTTATTCCTATATTTTTTGCTGCCAATACAACGCTACAAGTTTAACATTTTCCTACGAATAGATAGATAGATAGATAGATAGATAGATAGATAGATAGATAGATAGATAGATAGATAGATAGATAGATAGATAGATAGATAGATAGATAGATAGATACTTTATTAATCCCAAGGGGAAATTCACATACTCCAGCAGCAGCATACTGATACAAAAAAAAACAAAACAATATTAAATTAAAGAGTAATAAAAATGCAGGTAAAAACAGACAATAACTTTGTATATTGTTAACGTTTACCCCCCCCCCCCCCGGGTGGAATTGAAGAGTCACATAGTGTGGTAGAGGAACGATCTCCTCAGGCTGTCAGTGGAGCAGGACGGTGACAGCAGTCTGTCGCTGAAGCTGCTCCTCTGTCTGGAGATGATCCTGTTTAGTGGATTCTCCATGACTGACAGGAGTCTGCTCAGCACCCGTCGCTCTGCCACGGATGTCAAACTGTCCAGCTCCGTGCCTACAATAGAGCCTGCCTTCCTCACCAGTTTGTCCAGGCGTGAGGCGTCCCTCTTCTTTATGCTGCCTCCCCAGCACACCACTGCGTAGAGGAGGGCACTCGCCACAACTGTCTGATAGAACATCTGCAGCATCTTATTGCAGATGTTGAAGGACACCAGCCTTCTAAGGAAGTATAGTCGGCTCTGTCCTTTCTTACACAGAGCATCAGTATTGGCAGTCCAGTCCAATTTATCATCCAGCTGCCCTCCCAGATATTTATAGGTCTGCACCCTCTGCACACAGTCACCTCTGATGATCACAAGGTCCATGAGGGGCCTGGTCCTCCTAAAATCCACCACCAGCTCCTTGGTTTTGCTGGTGTTCAGTTGTAGGTGGTTTGAGTTGCACCATTTAACAAAGTCCTTGATGAGGTTCCTATACTCCTGCCCACTCCTGATGCAGCCCACGATAGCTGTGTCGTCAGTGAACTTTTGCACTTGGCTGGACTCTGAGGTGTATTGGAAGTCCGATGTTTGTTGGCTGAACAGGACCGGAGAAAGTACAGTGCCCTGTGGCGCTCCTGTGTTGCTGACCACCATGTCAGACGTGCAGTTCCCAAGACGCACATACTGAGGTCTGTCTGTAAGATAGTCCACGATCCATGCCACCAGGTATGAATCTACTCCCATCTCTGCCAGCTTGTCCCTAAGGAGCAGAGGTTGGATGGTGTTGAATAGTGAAATTACACCACATATGGCAACAGTCATGCTCCCTTTTTTGTTACCTAGGGGGGCGCGCCCCACAGTTTCAGATCCACTGGTCTAGGAGCTGAGTGAGATAGAAGGGGGGGGGGGGGAGGGCGGGGCGGGAGGGGGGGCAAAGGTTATGTAGGGCTTTGAAGGTGAGAAGCAGAATCCTGAATTTAATCCTTGATGGAACTGGTAACCTGGGAGAGAACAGGGGAGATGTGAGCAGAACGCTTTGTGTGGCTGCGGAGTTCTGAACGTACTGTAACCTCTGTATAGATTTTGCAGGGAGGCCGATGAAGAGGGAATTACAGAAATCAATACGAGACATTAGGAAACAATGAACCAGAGTTTGAGCAACATTAAAGGACAAAAATGGACACAATCGAGCAATGTTACGGAGATGATCGAATGAAATTTTGGAAAGAGGCCTAATGTGTAGCTCAAAGTTAAGTGATGAATCGAACAAAACACCAAGATTTCTGACAACAGGGACATATAAAGCCAGTTGACTGCCCCAGTGAGGATTTAGGGGTGTTTAATATTAAAGGGGGTGAACACCTTAATGTTTTAAACAGTATTTGTAATTCATTCAGACCACTTTGCTTTAAAGAATCTTTTTCTGTTGGTCTGTTTCAAATTTTCAAGTTAACCCCCCCCCCCCCCATGATGCAATGGTGTATAACAAGAAAATGTGACAACTTCCAAGGGGGTGAAGACTTTTTCTAGGTGCTGTAGGTTTGTTTTCAATACAAACTATTACGTGACATCACATAGCATTCCCAGATCTGCTCACGATGGTGTGGGGGGGCCGGCCCTTCAGGCATCATCAGGCAGCAGGGGGCAGAAGACAGGAACCAACCTTGGACTCGATACTTCAGATCACAATAATAAATCATTTTTGCATTTGCCATGACGCCTTTCCATTATCAGTTCCCAGCATGCCAAGAATTGAATTGTCAGCGGGAGATAACAAAGTACTTGTGTCACATTCCCTTCCATGATCAGTCAGTTTGTACTGTCGTGAAATATATTTTGGTTGGGGGGCCGGGGGCAAACTCAAACCCCGCCCACTCCACTGCTGCCTCACACCCCGCATTCCCAAACATTACATTGGCTTTTCCATCGGACTTTCACCCATTAGGACTGACTGGTCCAAATCCTGCCACAAACTAGCAAGACACCCAACCCACCTGGGTTTGAATTGTACAAGATATGCAGATGCGGACAAATTTGTTGGTACCCCTCCACAAATTAAAGAAGAGCCCCTGATTGAAACAACCTGAAATCGACCAAAATCATTGGCATGTATGTAACCAAAATCAGACTTTGCTTCAGAGTGTTGATTCAACAGAACATCAAATGAAAATGTCGGGGACAAAAATGATGGGACCCTTAACCCTAATATTTTGTGGCACAACCTTTGGAGTTTATGATCCCTCCAGAAAAGCAATTTCCATAGCTCTCTACTGGTTCTCATTTGGCCCACTTGTCCTTGAGCAGACTGCACCAGCAGTGTCAGGTTTGAAGGGTGGGGGGTCTTCCCCAGTCTGCATGTTTCAGTTCTTTCCATAGATGTTCAACTGGTTCAGATCAGGGCTCATGGAAGGCCACTTCAGTGTAGTCCCATGTTTTGTTCTTCACCACTCTTAGTTGTTTTTTGTTGTGTGTTTTGGCTCCTTATCCTGTTGGTGGACCCATGAGCTGCGACCGAGACAGAGCTTTGTGACACTGGGCAGGACATTTCACTCCAGAATGTCTTGAGGTTTTATTGTTAGCTGCAGCAAAGCACCCCCAAAACATTACCCACGCTCCTCCATGTTTCTCAGCAGGTCTGATGTCCTTTTCTATGAAAGCTTCATTTGTGACTTGCCAAAAAGCTCCAGTTTTGTCCCCTGTGTCCTTCTCCCAGAAGAAGCATTGTAGCTCGTCAATATGCATTTTAGCAAATTCCAGCCCACTGTTACTCGAAAAGCGACAAACGGTGCGACACCTTGACCTTGGAGTTCAGCTTCTATCTCTTTGGACTTTTTGTCCACCATTTTCTCACTATCATTCTGCCCATTTCCTCTTGTGGCCACATCCAGGGTGTTTGGCTACAGTCCCATGGTATCTTCTTCATAAAACTTGATCTGTTGTCACATGAACATCATGCTGCTGCTTTGAGGTGGTCTTCCAGCCTTTGTCTTTCACATGCTGGCCTATCATTTGTTTTCTGATCTCCTCAGCTGACTCTCTCCTTTGCTGTCTCTGGTCCGACACACGATGACACCACACAGCAGGGTGACGACTTTTCTCCATTTCAATTGTATGAATGGCTGATTGCATGACTGGAGAGACGTGTGTGTCACGCGAATTCAAGAAAACGGCATCCGGTTATTTGTGATCTCGTCTAGGGGGTCCCAACAAGCGTGTGCAGGCCGTTATAGAAGATCTTTGTAGGATAAGCAACACCTGATCTCCTGTCACACTTGCTTTGCTTTACTTGATGACATGTCAAAGGCATGCAGGTGCACAGGGGACAACTGCGCGTCATTTCGTCACTTTTCAGGAGGCAGATGACACATTTGAAATGGCTCATAAGGGGACCAACAAATCTGTCCACATCTGTGTCAGCGGTTTTAACATCCTTTGTCATTCTAAAGCACTTTTGGGATTGCCTTTCACTAAGAAAGACGCCATGAATGTTTGTGTGTGTTTGTTTAAAAAAAGGGCCCAGAAATGGATGGGTGGACATTTCCTCTCATTGTTAACTTGGACTAATCTGGGGTGAAAAAGTCCTGTCAGTGTTTTGTGCTCTTTGATTGTTCATTTTAAATTGGCCCAGCAGTAGTGAGGGTGTCGTCTGATTGACCAGAGGTGGCATCTGCACTCCATGTGATGCTGTGACCTTAAGAATTTAAACATGTGTTGAGAAAGCAGACGGTTGTACTCTGCTGTCATTCCCAATCCAAAGGCATGCGTGGTAAGCTGCCATCACATTACATGACTTTAAATCAGAAGGGATATTAAACTTGATAACTGCACTAGACGTTACACGAAGAGAAATCACTGGAGATGTCAAATTAGACGACTGCTAATGACATACCAGCACAGTTTTACATTTCTGAAGAGTCGCATGCTCAGCCCCTTTTCATTCATTCATTCATTCATTCATTTTTAACTACATATCCAGTTGGTTCGTGGGGGCAACAGTCTTAGCAGGGAGGCTCACCCTTGCCTTTTCCATAGCCAAACTTGCCAATTCCCACTGTGGGATCCCAAGACGTTCCCAGGCCATCTGGAAGATATAATCCTCTCAGAGGTCCCTGGGTCTTCCCCGGGGGTCTCCTCATAGCGGACCATGTCAGTTACAGTCATATGAAAACGTTTGGGAACCCCTCTTAATGCTTTGGATTTTTGTTTCTCATTGGCTGAGCTTTCAAAGTAGCAACTTCCTTTTAATATCTGACATACTTTATGGAAACAGTAGGATTTCAGCAGTGACATTAAGTTTATTGGATTAACAGAAAATATGCAGTATGCATCATAACAAAATTAGACAGGTGCATAAATGTGGGCACCCCAACAGAGATATGACATCAATACTTAGTTGAGCCTCCTTTTGGCCTCTAGACGCTGTCCTCCTATAGCCTGTGACGAGTGTCTGGATTCTGGATGGAGGTATTTCTGTCCATTCTTCCATACAAAATCTCTCCAGTTCAGTTACATTTGATGGCTGCCAAGCCTGGACAGCCTGCTTCAAATCATCCCATAGATTTTCGATGATATTTAAGTCAGGGGACTGTGATGGCCATTCCAGAACATTCTACTTCTCCCTCTGCATGAATACCTTTGTAGATTTCCAACTGTGTTTTGGGTCATTGTCTTGTTGGAATATCCAACCCCTGCGTAACTTCAACTTTGTGACTGATGCTTGAACATTATCGTGAAGAATTTGGTGATATCGGGTTGAATTCATCCGACCCTCGACTTTAACAAGGGCCCCAGTCCCTGAACTGGCCACACAGCCCCACAGCATGATGGAACCTCCACCAAATTTGACAGGAGGTAGCAGGTGTTTTTCTTGGAATGTGATGTTCTTCTTCCACCATGGAAAGCGCTTTTTGTTTTGACCAAATAACTCCATTTTTGTCTCATCAGTCCAAAGTACTTTGTTCCAAAATGAATCTGGCTTGTCTAAATGAGCATTGGCATACAACAAGCGACTCTGTTTGTGGCGTGAGTGCAGAAAGGGCTTCTTTCTCATCACCCTGCCATACAGATGTTCTTTGGGCAAATTGCGCTGAATTGTAGAACGATGTACAGATACACCATCTGCAGCCAGATGTTCTTGCAGGTCTTTGGAGGTGATCTGTGGGTTGTCTGTAACCATTCTCACAATCCTGCTCATATGCCACTCCTGTATTTTTCTTGGCCTGCCAGACCTGCTGGGTTTAACAGCAACTGTGCCTGTGGCCTTCCATGTCCTGATTCCATTCCTTACAGTTGAAACTGACAGTTTAAACCTCTGAGATGCTTTTTGTAGCCTTCCCCTAAACCAGGAGACTCAACAATCTTTGTTTTCAGATCTTTGGAGGGTTGCTTTGAGGATCCCATGCTGTCACTCTTCAGAGGAGAGTCAAAGGGAAGGAAGCACAACTTGCAATTGACCACCTTAAATACCTTTATATCTCATGACGGGACACACCGGTCTATGAAGTTCAAGGCGTAACGAGCTCATCCAACCAATTTGGTGTTGTAAGTAATCAGCATTGAGCAGTGACAGGCATTCAAATCAGCACAATGACAAGGGGACCCCCATTTATGCACAGCCAGTTTTTCACATTTGATTTAATTTCATACAACTAAATACTGTGTCACTAAAAATCTTTGTTCTGAAAACACCGCAGTACTCAGATGTTCCTAGGAAATGAAATACATACCACTGTTATCTTTGTTGTTGAAAGGAGAGTCAATTATTCTGCAGGCTGAGAGGGGTTCACAAAGTTTTTCATATGACTGTAAACCTCCTTATCAAAATGCCCGAACTCCCTCAGTTTGCTCCCCTCTACTCCGTGTCTCTCCCGCATGTCTGCTCTTCTCACCCTGTCTCTAAGGGAGAGCCCGGCCATCCCACCAATAAAGCTCATTTTGGCCACTTGTACCCAAACCCCCCGATCTTGTTCTTTCGGTTATTACCCAAAGCTCATGACCGTACGTGAGGGTAGAGACGTAGACTGACTGATAAATCGACCCGGGAATGCTTCCAGTGCCAAGGTGCGTCTTCTCAAAAGCACTTCTGGGACATATGAAAAGCAGGGAGGTCCTCCCCCTACTGCGTCCTCTTCCGGCACCCAAGGAGCCCAACAGGGTTGCATTTCCGGACTCCAACTCCCAAGCACCCCTGCAGATGTCCAAACTGGGCCACCACAAGAGGACCACTGCCACCTGCCATATGGGGGATGGAAATGCTCCCAGCTTCTGGCTTCTGCTAATTTAATAATTATATCATTCTGTCTGGGCATAAAGTCGTTTCCTCGTCCAGCCAGCCAATTTGTTTCCATTCTTGCCTCCTGTTTTGATAAGAAACTATCCTCCTTCCTGGCCAGGATGCCTGTTCTCCTAATCAGGCACCTATGATGTATTATTGCAATATGGCAGATTAATGAATCTAATGCTTTGCTATATACAGGATAATTCTGTGGGTGATATGTTCCAAGATCTTCCACAGATGCATGAAGGTGCGGATAGTGGCAGACCTTAGATGTAAGTTGTTTTTCGTTTACTTACATACCTATGATAAATTTTAATTGATACATTGCACACAATAAGACATTACCAACAAAAATAATTATCAGATATGCTGTACATTATGTAGCAGGTTGAATGAAGAGGCAAGGCAAATCCAAATGCTTGGGGTGCCAATCAGCCCAAAAAAAAAGAGCAAGAAAATCAATGATAAATACGCTCCTCAGTGCGCCGTTTCAGAGGTTCTATCCAGTCATTCTTAGAATGACGTGGCACCAGGCTCTGGTTTAGATCTGCACGGTAGCAAGGTCAGCAGCCAAATGAGACGCCACCTTCCTGGAGCTGTTATACAAGGGGTGGACCTCAAGAGGCGGGGCTTCGTTTGCTTCAGTGCCCTCAAGGGGGTGTGGTTTCTCAAGGCTGTGAGGGGGAAAAAGCAGAACGGATCGTTAGCCACAGCGCCCTCTCTCATCCCGGAGGTGGTACTACTTACTTTAGGCGAACCTAGAAGGTAACCCTCTGGTGTGAATGTGTGACAGTTATTTTACTTGTTCTCTAGTTCTTGAATCAACAGGATTGTGACCTTTTAGCGTAACCTTCAAGGGACGCTGGAGCAATGAACATATCTTGTACACACACTCCGTTTAAACACATTTTTTACATTTGTTTCTTAAAATAATATCTTAACCTATTGTGTGTACTCCATGCTTCGTTGTTTTCACTGATGGGAAGCACTTCTTAGGCTTTGAAGACTCAGCATCGCCACATGTACTTTAGCACTTTGGGGCCATTAATAAGCAAAACGAAGGGTTAGTTTCACAACAATACTGTGATACCACAGTAATGAATGTGAACGACAGTAAAGGCTGCTTTATACCATACCCTTTAAGTGAAAATGAAAATGACTGGACATCCAGCTTAATAAACGCATAAGTGTCTGTCTGTCTCTGTATCCATCCGGTTGCTATGTTTCTCCCATTCCAACAGATGGCGCATTGCAAATAAATCTAGTAAAAAATACACCATTTGTTGGAATGACGAAGGTAGTGTATCACAAATATTAACACTGGTTTTCCGAATCCCATACCAAGTGGCCTATAACAGAGACATATGCACTCCATGAGGCAAGGCAAATTTAATGCTGAGGGCTGTGTTGATTACTTAAGTTTTCAATCCATTTAAGATGAGTAGCACAGCTAGTTAAAGGATAAGTGTCTGTGTATCTGTGTGCCCATCTGATTGTTATGCCTCTGTCTTTCCAACAGATGGCGTATCACAAATATTTGTAGTAATAAAATTAATTGCATTTGTCATTCCAACAGATGGCGCTTCACAAACATTAACACTGCTTTTATGGAGCCCATACCAAATGGCATATAACAGAGACATAGACATTGCATTTGTCATTCCAACAGAAGGCGCATCATAAACATTAACTCTGCTTTTACACAGCCCATACCAAATGGCATATAACAGAGACATACTGTATGCATTGCATTTGTCATTCAGACAGAAGGCGCATCATTAACATTAACACTGGTTTTATAAAGTCAATACCAAATGGCATATAATAGAGACATATGCTTTGCATTTTTCATTCCAACAGAAGGTGGATCACAAACATTAACACTGCTTTTATGAATCTTACACCAAATTGTGTATAATAGAGATATAGGCATTGTCTTTGTCATTCCAACAGATGGTGCATCACAAACAATAATGCTATTACAAATCCCATGCCAAATGGCATGTAATAGACAGACATATGCATTGCATGGTGTACTTCAACCTTTAATGCTGAGGTTTGCATTTATTATTTACATTTCAAGACATCTTAGTCAGGTGGCACAGCCTAGTAAGTTTATAATCAGAAAATGCATCACCCTGAGGCAGGTCTTTATTTCTTTCTAGTTTATATTGTGTTTACATAGTTTACATTGCCATAAGTAAAGCTCAGTACAAACAGTACACTATTCCAGTCATTAGTATTTAAAATGAAATATATTAAGTCAGTACCCAAGCATGTTTAATTCTACCAAATCATTTCCAAAATTGTGTAATAAATTTAGAGTTACATTTTTGTTTTGTGCTCTTTCTCTTTCCTTTTCATAAGCCTCAATGACAAACTGGTCAGGCGTGAGCGACCGTGTAACATTATATAAATGACAGTGCGCTTATACAGTTTGTTATTTTATTAATAATGCAAACCTCATTCATTAATTATTGAGCCCCTCCTGTTTATCATAGTAAAGCAGAAACCTCCTCTGTGCTGCTGCTGCACCAAGTGTTGGAAAACTTTTTTAGGAGAGAGTAAACTTAAATAAACTTAATGTAGAATTTAAATAAATGCCATGTCATTTTCTAACTTGTGTATTGCATGTCAGAATCATTGGGTTACTGGAGCCTATCCCAGATGGGAATAAAATCCAGAACCAGACCGTTGCAGGGCGAGCACACATACACACACACACACCAATTCATATAACCTGCATGTCTTTGGGCAGTGGGAGAAAACCAGAGCACAGAGGAAACCAACAAAGAAATGGAAGAGAACAAGGAAACTTCATGTTTTGTTTGTGTGTCTGCGTCATTTTCCTCCCACTGTTTGAAGACATGCAATTTAGGTGAATTGGTGACGCTGAATTGGCCCCTAATGTGCGTTTGGTTTCTGGGTATGGATGGGGGTTCACCCTGCGATAGACTGGCACCCTGTCCAGGGTTTGTTCCTGCCTTGAAAACTATGATAGCTGGGATAGGCTCCAGCATCCCCTGAAACCCTAGTCTGGATTAAGCACATTTTAAAAATGACACAGTTATTAAATATTGGTCAGTGCCTTGTCATTCTTAGTATGGAGTCTGTGTGTTCTTCCTGTGATTTTTCTTCACATACTCCAGTTTTCCCTAAGTTTAAATTGGCTCTGTGTGAGCATAGCTGTGTACGCTCAGTTCTACAATCCACGACCCTTAATCGGGCTGGACGGGTTTTCACAAATTATATTTTAGTTATTTTTTTTTTTAATACGTTGTCATGCATGAGCGCCTCTAGGCGGCGCTGTCGCTAACAGTCTTGTTTCCTTTTTTTCCCTCTCGGCCTCGAGAAACCGCCCCTTGAGGGCAACGGAGCTAATGAAGCCCCGCCCCTTGCGGTGCTGTCGCTATAAAAGACAGAGACGCTCGCAAAGCGCGTTGTGAAAAAGGTCTTACCATAGAGCTGTAAGTGTGACGATAACGTGACGATCTTTGTTGTGCCAGCGAGCGCTTTTTTTTTATGTACTTTTCTATTTTTGTTAAAGATTTACTTGAGTATTAAACGGGGGTTTTCCCGGTTGGCACGCCTAACTATTTTTGGTGTCGGTTTGCGTCATCCCTGGCTGCATTATAATGATCTCTGTCCGTTTTCTGCTGTGCTACACAATAAAAGTCAAGGACCACAGAAATTCCTCGCAGACTCTGTTGGGGGTTTCTGATACTGTTAAAGTCGTGGGGGTATTCATCTGTTATTATTTAACTACGTCTACGAAGTTTACATTTTTATGCCATTTTTAAACTGGCAGATAGTTAACTTGTATCGCGCAGCTTGTAGAATTCAAATTATAAAACGGACTGCAATTCTGAAATTGTCCCAAACTAAAAGTGGATTTCTTTTGGTTCAGTTTTCATGTCACATTGTGTAAAAGAACAAAAGACTTGACACGCTGTGATAAAAGCCCTGTAGGTAATGATATTACTGTATGGGAGACTTAAAAGCGTTATTTGACATGAAAGCAAAGGCTTTTAAGGAGCCACGTACAGAAAGCAGAAACAGATGTGTGCATGTGTGTGTTGTGTTTGCTCGAAATTCCAGACTTTCAGCAGCTGTATAAAATATGTCATTACATCTGATCAGAGGACCGCGGCGTGTAGGATGTGTCCCTCCAAAATCCAAATTCAGAATGGGATTTCGTTTAAAGCAGAATTCCATCTGGGCAAAGCGACTGGGAAGTGGGTCGTGCTTTGTGAATATTTGAAGACAAAAGGGGACACATTTTTAATTTTTTAATTTGAGAAAGATACAGTCCTGATCAAAAGTTTAAGACCACTTGAAAAATGGCAAAAAATCACATTTTGCATGGTTGGATCTTAACAAGGTTCCAAGTAGAGCTTCAACATGCAACAAGAAGAAATGGGAGTGAGACAAAACATTTGTTGAGCATGCAGTTTAATGAAAACAATGATTAAACTGAAACAGGCTGTTTTACAGCTGATCAAAAGTTTAAGACCACACCTCCAAAAAAACCCGTAAACCCCCCCAAAACAGAAATCAAACTTCCAAACACGAACTCAGTACTGAGTAGCTCCACCGTTATTGTTGATCACTTCAAAAATTCGTTGCGGCATGCTTGATGCAAGCGTTTCCATGAGGTGAGTGGGAACATTTCTCCAAGTGGTAAGAACCACTCGCAGAAAGTTCAAAAAGACACATTTCAGACCTAAGCATATGGGCATCATTTATACAGTCCTGATCAAAAGTTTAAGACCACTTGAAAAAGCAGGATGGGGCAAAAGAGTGATGTTATTCTTATGGAAGAAGTCCCTTGTCCTGCGGGCATTGTGTACTGTAGCGTTGTCCTGTTGACAAACCCAGTCGTTACCACACAGACGAGGGCCCTCAGTCATGAGGAATGCTCTCTGCAACATCTGGACATAGCCAGCGGCTGTTTGACGCCCCTGCACTTCCTGAAGCTCCATTGTTCCACTGAAGGAAAAAGCACCCCAGACCATTATGGCGCCCCCTCCACTGTGGCGCGTAGAAAACATCTCAGGTGGGATCTGCTTGTCATGCCAGTAACGTTGGAAACCATCAGGACCATCAAGGTTAATTTTTTTTCTCATCAGAGAATAAAACTTTCTTCCACCTTTGAATGTCCCATGTTTGGTGCTCTCTTGCAAAGTCCAAACGAGCAGTTCTGTGGCGTTCAAGGAGACGAGGTCTTTGAAGACGTTTTTTGTTTTTGAAGCCCTTCAGTCTCAGATGCCGTCTGATGGTTATGGAGCTGCAGTCAGCTCCAGTAACGGCCTTAATTGGGGTCGAGGATCGTCCAGTGTCTTGACGCACAGCCAATTGGATCCTCTGGCTCAGTGCTGGTGAAATTTTTTTGGGTCTTCCACTTGACTTTTTTGTTCCATAATCCTCAGGATCATTTAAGAAATTCCAAATGATTGTCTTACTGTCTTACTGCGTCCCACCTCAGCAGCGATGGCGCGCTGTGAGAGACCCTGCTTATGCAGTTCAACAACCCGACCACGTTCAAAAAGGGAGAGTTTTTTTTGCCTTTGCCATCAGAACATGTGACTGCCTGAAAGAAAATGACAATGAATCCACATCTTTGCACAGATTTGGCCTTTTAAAGGCATGTGGTCCTAAAATTTTGATCAGCTGTAAAACAGCCTGTTTCAATTTAATCATTATTTTCAATTAATTGAATGCTCAAAAACTGTTTTGTCTCACTCCCATTTCTTCTTGTTGCATGTTGAACCTCTACTTGGAACCTTGTTAAGATCCAACCATGCAAAATATGATTTTTTGCCATTTTTCAAGTGGTCTTAAACTTTTGATCAGGACTGTATTATAAAAAGAAGAGCACCCGTTCGATTCTCACATCTCAGATCTTCTGAGAATGACAGAAGTAAATCTGTGATAGTGAAGCGTGTCACTCTAGAGGCAGATCTACATTATAAACTCAGGAATGGCTACCTGGTCCAGAATCCTGGTTTTCTTTTTCTTTTTTTATTGAATTTTTTAAAGCATATAACATTCCATACATTCAAGTCAAACTTAACAAAACTAAAATCAAATCAACCCCACCACCTCAACCATGTTAGAGTTCTGGTTTTCAATTCGGAATGTCTTTTATTTTGGTTAAGCACAATCTAGTGTAGGGGGGCATGGTGGTGTAGTGGTTAGTGCATCAGACCTTGTCTTGTCTGTACTTTTAAACTCAGTTATCTCCTGGTCCTTTCTTTTATATATTTTTTTAAAATCTACCATTAGTGCATTATGGGTGTGCTGCCAGGGGTCTGTGACAGCAAGAGGCCTTTTCACTAAGCTCAAGCGGGAGTATCTGAGGACCAGTATAATCAAGGTGAACCCCCCCCCCCCCAATCGATGCAAAGACGGAGTATCCATGCACCAAAATGGGGACCCCCCCCAATCGTTACAATGATAGAGTATCCGCGTACCAATATAATCAAGGTGCACCCCCTGCAATTGACTAATTGATCGAGTATTCACACACCAAAATGATCAAGGGGGAACCCCCCTCTCCCGAACTGATACAACAATGGAGTATCTGCGTACCAATATAATCAAGGTGAACCCCCCAATTGATGCAATGATGGCATGTCCATGCACCAAAATGGGGACCCCCCTAATCGTTACAACGATGGAGTATCCGCATACCAATATAATCAAGGTGCACCCCCTCCAATCGACGCATTGATCGAGTATTCGCACACCAAAATGATCAAGGGGGAACCCCCCTCTCCCGAACTGATACAACAATAGAGTATCTGAGAACCAATATAATGAAGGTGAACCCCCAAATCGATGCAATGACATGCACCAAAATGATCAAGGGGGAACCCCCCAACCCCCCCCAACTGATACAACAATGGAGTATCTGCATGCCAATATGATCAAGGTGAACTCTCTCCAATATGTAAAGGGGACCCTGGGGTCATGCAATGAAACAATCACCGAAATCAAAAGTGAGAAACACCGCGACACATTGAAAGAACAAGAGTCTGCGCGCTGCTTTGTTAAGAGCGTAAGAAAATTGACAGACAAGAGGAGACCATTCAGTCCATCAAACCTGTTGGTTTAGCTAATAGCTATGCTGTCCCAACATCTCCTCCAGATCCTTCTTAAAGGATGTCAAGGTTTCTGCTTCAACTACTGCCACAGTAGTCCTTGGAGGACGTTCACCAGAATTGCTCACGATCCTCCAGACATGGTCTCACTACTGCACTGTAGAGTCTGAGCAGCATGTCCATTAAGAGCTAAGCTGTCCCAACATCTCATCCAGATCCTTTTTAAGGATTGTCAGGGTTTCTTCTTCAACTCAATGTCTTGTTATTTACTGTATGTTCCAGAGTACCACAAGTCTTGGTGTAAAGAAATGCCTCCTGGCTTCACTCCTAAATGCACTTCCCCTTAATTTCCACTGCTGTCCAGGAATACGCGATTCATTGTTTATTCGATAGAATTGTACTGGAACTGCTTTATCAATGCCTTTGAGAATTTCGAAGACCTGAATTTGGTCCCCGCACAATCTCCTCTGCTCGAGACTAAACAGGTGTAATTCTCTGAGTATTATTCATGTGGAAACCACTGTTATTCTCCCCTGGCAGCGCCCTCTGGTGGCACCCAAAGACCCTGACAGGGTCGCACTTCTACACTCCCAATTCTCATGCAACCCATCGGGTGTCCTAACTGAGTTCAGCCTAGAAGAACACTGCCCCCTTCTGTGTGGGGAAATGAACTGCTCCCAGTATCCGCCTTCAACCAATTTTTCCATTATGCCTCATTCCCAGCTGGGATGAAGACTGCAAGACGTTCTGGACTGGGTTGTGTCTCCACTCCTACAGTCCTTTCATTATAGCCTTCTGGTTGGACAAGAAAGCGTCCTGTATCTCTGCTGGGGTGCCTGTCTGTCCTCCATGGCTTTTATATACTAATATATACAGTGCATCCGGAAAGTATTCACAGCGTATCACTTTTTCCACATTTTATGTTACAGCCTTATTCCAAAATGGATTAAATTCATTTTTTTCCTCAGAATTCTACACACAACACCCCATAATGACAATGTGAAAAAAGTTTACTTGAGGTTTTTGCAAATTTATTAAAAATAAAAAAATTGAGAAAGCACATGTCCATAAGTATTCACAGCCTTTGCTCAATACTTTGTCGATGCCCCTTTGGCAGCAATTCCAGCCTCAAGTCTTGTTGAATATGATGCCACAAGCTTGGCACACCTATCCTTGGCCAGTTTCGCCCATTCCTCTTTGCAGCACCTCTCAAGCTCCATCAGGTTGGATGGGAAGCGTCGGTGCACAGCCATTTTAAGATCTCTCCAGAGATGTTCAATCAGATTCAAGTCTGGGCTCTGGCTGGGCCACTCAAGGACATTCACAGAGTTGTCCTGAAGCCACTCCTTTGATATCTTGGCTGTGTGCTTAGGGACGTTGTCCTGCTGAAAGATGAACCGTCGTCCCAGTCTGAGGTCAAGAGCGCTCTGGAGCAGGTTTTCAACCAGGATGTCTCTGTACATTGCTGCAGTCATCTTTCCCTTTATCCTGACTAGTCTCCCAGTTCCCCACAGCATGATGCTGCCACCACCATGCTTCACTGTAGGGATGGTATTGGCCTGGTGATGAGCGGTGCCAGGTTTCCTCCAAACGTGACGCTTGGCATTCACACCAAAGAGTTCAAGCTTTGTCTCATCAGACCAGAGAATTTTCTTTCTCATGGTCTGAGAGTCCTTCAGGTGCCTTTTGGCAAACTCCAGGTGGGCTGCCATGTGCCTTTTACTAAGGAGTGGCTCCCGTCTGGCCACTCTACCATACAGGCCTGATTGGTGGATTGCTGCAGAGATGGTTGTCCTTTGGGAAGGTTCTCCTCTCCCCACAGAGGACCTCTGGAGCTCTGACAGAGTGACCATCGGGTTCTTGGTCACCTCCCTGACTAAGGCCCTTCGCCCCCGATTGCTCAGTTTAGATGGCCGGCCAGCTCTAGGTAGAGTCCTGGTGGTTTCGAACTTCTTCCACTTACGGATGATGGAGGCCACTGTGCTCATTGGGACCTTCAAAGCAGCAGAAATTTTTCTGTAACCTTCCCCAGATTTGTGCCTCGAGACAATCCTGTCTCGGAGGTCTACACTTTGACTTCATGCTTGGTTTGTGCTCTGACATGAACTGTCAACTGTGGGACCTTCTATAGACAGGTGTGTGCCTTTCCAAATCATGTCCAGTCAACTGAATTTACCACAGGTGGACTCCAATGAAGCTGCAAAAACATCTCAAGGATGATCAGGGGAAACAGGAGGCACCTGAGCTCAATCTGGAGCTTCATGGCAAAGGTTGTGAATACTTATGTACATGTGCTTTTTTTCAGTTTTTTTATTTTTAATAAATTTGCATAAACCTCAAGTAAAATTTTTTCACGTTGTCATTATGGGGTGTTGTGTGTAGAATTCTGAGGAAAAAAATGAATTTAATCCATTTTGGAGTAAGGCTGTAACGTAACAAAATGTGGAGAAAGTGATGCGCTGGGAATACTTTCCGGATGCACTGTATATATATAGGTTACAAAACAAATTTCTCCCACTGTGAAAGTTCCCAAGAGTGCAGTGGCCGCCATAAATTCTTAAAAGGGAATACGTTCAGAACAATTGCAACTCTTCCTGCCAAACTGGGCAACTGTGCAAGGAGGGCTCCTGGTAAGAAAGGTGACCAACTTTCTGAATCCACTATAAATACATATTATATATATACATATTATATATACATATTATATATATATATATAAAAATATATATAAAAAAAAAAAATTTATATATATATGTATTTATAGTGGATTCAGAAAGTATACATACCCCTTCACTTTTTCACATTTTGTTATGTTGCTGCTTTGTGCTAAAATTGTTTAATTTTTCCCTCATCAAATAAGGTTCAATACCCCAGAATAATAAATCACAATCCATATTTCAGAATTGCTTTCAAATGTATTTAAAATAAAAAAAAACCTGACATATCCCGATGACACAGTCACTCAGACCCTTTGCTTTGGCTCTGGCGCCCCTTGTTCTACTGATTATCGTTGAGATGTTTGGAGTCCACTTGAGGTCAGTTGAATCGATTAGACAGGAGATCAGGAGCGGCCCACACCTGTCTGTAGAAGGTGCCACAGATGTGGTCAAACCAAGTCACGAGGTCAAAGGAGTGTTTCGCAGAACTTAAAGCCAGGATTGTGTCGAGACGGCAATCTGGGGAAGGTTACAAAACAAATTCCTCCCACCGTGAAAGTTCCCAAGAGCGCAGTGGCCGCCATAAATTCTTAAAAGGGAAGACGTTCAGAACAATTGCAACTCTTTATGCCAAACTGGGCAACTGTGCAAGGAGGGCTCCTGGTAAGAAAGGTGACCAACAACCCCGTGGTCACTCTGGCTGATCTCTGGGGAACCGGTGTTTAGATAGAAGAAACGTCCAGAGGGAAAACCATCACGAGAATACTTCACCGACCTTAACATAATGACAGAGTGGCCAGTTGGACGCGTCACAGAACGTCCAGTCACAGGGGGATCCCCTTTGAGCATTCAGACGGAGCCATCACTGCAGTACTTGATGTCAGGAGTGGCCAGACGAGAGTCTCTCCTCAGTAAACAGACAGACGGAAGCCCATGGACTCTGAAGCGGTCAGGCAGTAGAGATAACCGATGTGCCACCATCTTGGCCTGATTATAATAAAATGAATTCATTTTCCTAAACTCGGGATGGCTGTTTGTGTTTTTACTTCCAACTGCCTTTTGCAACTTTTAATTTTTTCAGATCATTCTGAAGAGGTCCTAAGGTCAGAACATCTTCTCCTTCTAACTTCTTGTAACCATCCAACCCCATGGGCTGCCATAGGCAGGTTAAGAGAAAAAAGACTTTCAACTACAGTGTGTCTGCTATATTTATTTTAAATCTTGACAGCAGCTGTCACGGCCCGTGATGAATGAAATCGTAAAGAGTCCTTCCGTCATTTTTTTTTGGCAAGCTTGTGCTGTGCTAAGGGCGGGCTGCCTACAAAATGGCGTTTGACCTTACCATCCAGCAGCTGGAGTGAGGTTTAGCGTATTCATATTCCAGAAGGTTCCCCAGCTGTGGAAAACATCCTGTGTGGTCCCAGTGCCAAAGAAAGGGCATTCCAGTGATGCCAAGGACTTGCTGCTCTTACTTCATACATCATGAAGACCTTTGAGAGGTTGGTCCTAAAATAGCTGCGGCCCCTTGGTTTTCAGAACTTCTCCATCGTCTGCAGTTTGTCTATCAGGCACATATCGGTGTGGAGGGGTGTTCTCATCTCCATGCTCTACAGATCTGACTCTACTTGGACAAAGCTGACTGGGTGTCAGAAATGGTGGTGTGTAATACTGGAGCACCTCAGGTTGAACTGTCCTGTGCCCCTTCCTGTTCACCCGCCACACAACGGACTTCCAGCACAATACCAGCGCTTGCCATTTACAGACATTTTCAGATGACTCATCCATCATGGGCTGCATTAACAATGGAAAAGAGTCGCAGTATAGGAAAGATGTGGAGGACTTTGTGTTGTGGTGCAGGGACAACAACCGGCAACTCAACATCAGCAAAAAGAAAAGAGCTGGTGGTGGACTTTCAATGTGCCAAGGAGCCTCTGAGCCACAAAAGAGATGGTGGTGAACTAATAGCATGCCATGGAGCCCCTGAGCCAAAAAAGAGCTGGTGGTGGACTTTCGGTGTGCCAAGGAGCTTCTGAGCCACAAAAGAGCTGGTGGTGGACGTCTGGTGTGCCAAGGAGCCTCTGAGACACAAAAGAGCTGGTGGTGGACTTCCGATGTGCCAAGGAGCCCATGAGATACAAAAGACCTGGTTGTGGACTTCTAGCATGCCATGGAGCCCCTGAGCCAAAAAAGAGCTGGTGGTGGACTTCCGATGTGCCAAGGAGCCCATGAGATACAAAAGACCTGGTTGTGGACTTCTAGCATGCCATGGAGCCCCTGAGCCAAAAAAGAGCTGGTGGTGGACTTCCCGTGTGGCAAGGAGCCCCTGAGCCACAAAAGAGCTGGTGGTGGACGTCTGGTGTGCCAAGGAGCACCTGAGTCACAAAAGAGCTGGTGGTGGACATCTGGTGTGCCAAGGAGCACCTGAGCCACAAAAGAGATGGTGGTGGACATCTAGTATGCCATGGAGCCCCTGAGCCAAAAAAGAGCTGGTGGTGGACTTCCGGTGTGCCAAGGAGCCTCTGAGCCCAGTCACCATTCAGTGGTGCAGTGCTACAAGTAGTAGGGGTGTTCACATAAACAACAAACTGGTCCAACAACACAGCGGGCGCTGGACTAGAAGGGCCTGAACAGACAGGACTGCCTAAGGGGACTCTCAGGTCTTCTGATATGCGCTGCAAACTGCTGGAAATGTTCTACCAATCCATAGTAGCCAGTGTGGTGTTCTATGCTGTGGTCTCCTGGGGGAATAAACTTATCAGGAAGAGCCTGCGCCATCATAGGACAAACCCTGGACACACTGGAAGCTGGATGCCATCAGGAGGCGCTCTCTCTTGGAGTGCTTTTAGCCACTGGCTTATTCCAGCATGGCGTGCTAAGAAGTGCCTCTGGGGGGTCTTTTCTGCCCACGGCTATCAGGCAACTCAATGCTTCCTCCCATTAAGTTTATTTTTATTTGTTGATTGATTGATTGAGTGATTGGCCCATCAGTCTCTATCCTTGTTCTTTATGTTTCTGCTGCTGCATACATCTGAATTTACCCCATCAGAACTTTATCTAATCCAGTCTAATCTAGTGATAATGCGTTTAATAATGCATATGAAATTGACAACGTGTTGCAGGTGGAATTAATAGGAAACTCCATGGTGAATTAATAAAGATTTAAAAAACTGGAAAAAGCTGCTTTATAAGGCATATAAGACTAATGACTGCAAAGTGAATCGTAGAGCGTATGAGAACATGAGGGCAACCATCAAGAAGGATGTCAGGGAGGCTAAAAGACAGTTGGAGAGGAATAGAGCAGGTAAGGCGAAAGACGACCCTAAGAGATTCTTTAAGTGTTTTAATAGTAAAAGAATAGTCAA
The DNA here is from genome assembly GCF_900747795.2 of Erpetoichthys calabaricus. NCBI lineage: Eukaryota > Metazoa > Chordata > Cladistia > Polypteriformes > Polypteridae > Erpetoichthys > Erpetoichthys calabaricus. Next base: position 90,523,599 of record NC_041410.2, on the reverse strand, counting down.
GGAGGAGGTCAAGTGCATCATAAATTGTAAAAGGGAATTAAAAGATACAGACCGTGAAATAGCGGATTCCCTAAACTCACATTTTTCTGAGGTGTTTACAAGTGAGCAAGTGGATAACCTCAGAGTAGTAACAGGGACTACTAAGGAGGTACTGAGGGATTTGGAAATTGTAGAGGGAGAAGTGCTGCTCAGATTAAATAGGCTGAAATCAAACAAATCACCAGGACCAGATAATATTGACCCTCGAGTTCTTAAGGAGGCTGGCGAGTCCAGATAGAAACCCTTTTAGGAAGTCACTGCACACTGGAGAGATTCTGAAGGACTGGAAAATGACAAATATCATCCCATGATATAAAAAGGGTGACAGGGCAGATCCAAGCAATTATAGGCCAGTAGGCTTAACGTGCATCACAGGAAAATTAATGGAAGGAATTATTAAGGATAAGATTGAGCAACACCTGGCAAGGAGAGGAGTTATCATGAAGAGTCAGTGTGGGGTCAGAAGAGGGAGGTCGTGTTTTACTAATATGCTGGAATTCTATGAGGAGGCAACTATAGGATACGGCCAGAGTGGTGCTCATGATATTAGTCTTGTGGACTTTCAGAAAGTATTTGATAAGGTGCCATGTGAGAGGGTGGGCATCAAACTAAAAGAAGTGGGAGTTCAGGGTGATGTTTTTAGATGGGTGCAGAATTGGCACAGACACCGGAGGGTGATGGTGTGAGGAACCTCATCAGAACTGGCTGATGTTAAGAGTGGTGACCAGCAAGGGGCAGTGCTGGGGCCACTGATATTTTTAATATATAGAAATGATTTAGATAGGAATATAAAGAACAAGCTGGTTAAGTTCTCAGAAGATACCAAGATAGGTGGATTAGCAGATAATTTGCAATCCATTATATCATTACAGAAAGACTTGGACAGCATACAGGCTTGGGCAGAATGGTGGCAGATAAAATTTAATGTCAGTAAATGTAGAATATTACATGTAGGGAGTAAAAATGTGAGGTTTGAATACACAATGGGCGGTCAGAAAATCGAGAGTCCACCTTATGAGAAGGATTTAGGAGTTGTAGTGGACTCTAAGCTATCGACTTCCCGACAATGTTCAGAAGCCATTAAGAAGGCTAACAGAATGTCAGGTCATATAGCGCCTTGATGTGTGGAGTATAAGTCACAGGAGGTTCTGCTCAACCTTTATAACACACCGGTGAGGCCTCATCTGGAGTCCTGGGTGCAGTTTTGGTGTTCATATTACAAAAAGGACATAGCAGCACAAGAGAAAGTCCAGCAACAAGGCTGATTCAGGGCTACAGGGGATGAGTTATGATGAAAGCTTAAAAGAGCTGAGCCTTTACAGTTTAAACAAAAGAAGATTAAGAGGTGACCTGATTAAAGTGTTTACAATTATGAAGAGAATTAGTCCAGTGGATTGAGGCTAGGACTTTAAAATGAGTTCATCAAGAACACGAGGACACAGTTGGAAACTTGTGAAGGGTAAATTTCGCACAAACATTAGGAAGTGTTTCTTTACACAAAGAACGATAGACACTTGGAATAAGCGACCAAGAAGTGGTGGACAGTAAGACTTTGGGGACTTTCAAAACTCGACTTGATGTTTTTTGGACGAAATAAGTGGGTAGGACTGGTGAGCTTTGTTGGGCTAATGGCCTGTTCTCGTCTAGAGTGTTCTAATGAGACAGAGTATTTCAAGTGGCTCATCAGTTGTGACCGTCATCCATTCCTGCGTTGGGACCCTTTCCCATGATGGAGTCGGTGTGATCAGCTGCTCAGCTTATGAGCCGTGCAGATTTTCTCTCAGTGTGTGTCATCCTAAAATGTGATCCTCGATTCGCTTTTGTCTTGCACCCGTCTTTCTGTCTCTGGCCTGGAAGGTGAGGCCTTCTTTTTCAGGATCTTCTGCTTGCTTTGTATTCAGAATTTGAATATCATAAGAGCAGAAACCTCTTTTTTTACTTCTTTTTTTAATATACTCTGTTAAACCGTGGATTAGTCGCGACCCTTAGTCATCTAACCCTTCCCGTCCATTTCTGGTGCTGCCAAAAGCTGTTCGTTCACAACAGGAAGCCAATAGCTTGTGCTATCAGGAGACGTTTCCTTCAGAGCACAAAATGTCTGAGTAATAATTCTAAGCAAGGTTGCGCCCATTTCCTGATAAAGGAGGAAAGGTTTGCCTATCCCAGTCCCTTGGAGCTATTTTGTTCTCATCCCCTGAGTGATGTAATGTTTTTTTCTTGAAGGAAGATATATGGATTTTCCCCCCTGCTACCACTTTGTCCAGGATTTTGTTCATGAGAAGAACACGAGCATTTAGCGACGACATGTTAGGATGACTAATCCAACATTAAAAATTTCCCACCACCTGTTTAATCCAAATCAGGAGTGCAGGGGGGGGGGGGGGGGGGTCCTCATTGCATCTCAGTAGCATCGGGTTATTAGGTGGAAACCAGCCTTGGCTAGGGTGGCACACACACCCACTCAGCACTCTGCCAGGTTCCTAACTTGCATGTTTCTGGGGAGGAAAATAAGAGTAACACCACACAGCTATGGAGAGACCTGGCAGTGAGGTTCAAACTTAGAGCAGCACAGACCACCCAACACTCTAAAATGAATAAAGACTATTCGGAAAAATATCTACCCTCCATACATGGCCTATAGAAAGTATTCATCCACTTCGAAGTTTTTACCTTTTAATACTACACTAGCTAGTGGAATGACAATTGCAATGCGCCTTATTACAGTACAACAAATATTTGTGACGCGCCATCTGTTGGAAAGACAGAGGCATGTCAAGCAGATGGACACACTTATAAAAAGACACACAGACACCTGTTCCTTTTATTATACAACATCAACATTTATTTCTATAGCAAATTTTCATACAAATGGCAGAACTCAAAGTTTTTTACAGGATGAAGAAAGAGAAAAAAGACAAAACATATAAAAAAAAATACATTTAGGCAATACTAATTAACATAGAGTAAAAGTAAGGTCTGATGGCCACTGAGGACATAAAATACAAAAAAAAAAAAACAACTCCAGGCAGCTGGAGAAAAAAAAAAAATCTGCAGGGGTTCCGAGGCCACGAGACCACCCAGCCCCTCTAGGCATTCTACCTAACATCAATGACCTCAATCAGTCCTCATGGTATTCAGGGTTCAAATGGAAGAACTTGATGATGACGGTTATGTGGACTTCTGGTCATTAAGCCATCAATGTAGGGACATCACGGCGCTTTGATTGGGTGGTGGTGGCTCTGCTACCCGTCAGAGATGGGTGAAATCTAAATAATCAACGTAGACCTCAGCGTTAACGTTTGGAGTGCACCATCTGTTAGAATGTGTATTTATGTAGATACAGAGGTGGTGCACTGTGACAAGTAGTTAGGAGATCCACATCAATGACAGATTGGACCAGTCACGTAACAATTTAATTTAATTTTTCCAACAGACAGCACATTACAAACATTAACACTGCTTTCATGAATCTGATACCAAATGACATATAACAGAAACATGTGCATTGCATTTGTCATTCCAACAGATGGCACATCAGAAACATTAACACTGCTTTTACAAATCCCATACACAATGACATTTAACACAGACACATGCATTGCATGATGCACTGCAAATGTTTACACCGAGATAGTTGTTAATTACTTAGATTTTAACCTGTCTAAGACGGGCAGCACAGCTAGTTAAAGGATAAGTGTCTCTGTGTCCATCTGGATGTTATGTGTCAATCATTCCAACAGATGGCACATCACAAACATTACTAAAATCTATCTATCTACTGTATCCTGCCTACTATACTAAAATCTATCCTATACAATGCTTTTGTTGTTAATTTATCTAAATTTTTAATCTTGCCAACTACTCTATCTATCCATCTATCTATCTATTGTATCCTGCCTACTATACTAAAATCTACCTATCTATTGTATCCTGCCTACTATACTAAAATCTATCTATCTTATACAATGCTTTTGTTGTTAATTTATCTAAATTTTTAATCTTGCCAACTACTCTATCTATCCATCTATCTATCTATTGTATCCTGCCTACTATACTAAAATCTATCTATCCTATACAATGCTTTTGTTGTTAATTTATCTAAATTTTTAATCTTGCCAACTACTCTATCTATCGTATCCTGCCTACTATACTAAAATCTACCTATCTATTGTATCCTGCCTACTATACTAAAATCTATCTATCTTATACAATGCTTTTGTTGTTAATCTAAATTTTTAATCTTGCCAACTACTCTATCTATCCATCTATCTATCTATTGTATCCTGCCTACTATACTAAAATCTGTCTATCATTAATAAAAGAATCAAAAAATAAACAAAAAACACATTAAACGGCATTTGAGCCCCAGACCCTTGTTGAAAGATAACACACATAAATACTTACAAGTAGAACTAAACATCTTTATTTTTGTGTGAATGACAAATGCTTTTGGTGTCAGAGCTTAGCTACAAATTCGTGTTTAATGTCATCTTTGTTCATGTTTGTAGTTTATTTGTGTTTATTCGTCGTTGCTCATGTGTAAGTTTCAATGTCTCCACTGTGTCCCATGTGTTCTGTGGGTGGTCCCTCAGGGAGCAGGGGCTACCTGCCAATCACAGTCTGGCACTGCCCTCCACCCTATAAATCCGGAGGGTCTCTCACAGTTCCTGGGGGTTCATGTTCAAAGCACTCTGGGAGTTCTTTTCTGTGCTTGTGTTTTGTGAGATCGCTGGAGTTTTGACCTTCTGTGCTTTGGGATTCTGTATTGGGTCCCAACTTACCTTGGATTGCAGTGTTTTTATAGGCAACACCTATTTTGCCACTGTGATCTATGGAGATTCTCTGTGTAACCGAGCGTTTTAATGAAGAATATTTATATTTATATTTTTTATGAAGTATCTGTGTTTGCCCGTTTATCTAGCCGGGTTTGGCAGTATATCCCCCTCTAGTGGCCATTATTAAAAGTAAATTTGCAACATTTTGGGACTTGCGTGTCATGGGACTCCTATTCGCAATATCTGAAAGCAAAAAAAACTTTTTTTTTTTTTTTTTGTCAAACATGACATCGGGTTTTGTGGTGAATTCAGTTTTGTTTCACTCATCGTTAGTTACGTCTGTCATACGTACGAAGTGCAGTGAAATTCTTACTTGTTAAGTCTGATCGACATGCGCCATGTCTCCACTCTCCAACGCCACAACGAGTGAGTAAATGTAATTTACTGTAGCAACATTAACATGTTTATAATTTTGAAATGTACGAGAGAGTCTGTGTAACCAGTGAATGATCATCCACACATGGGTGTAAAAAGCAAATGCCCACATAGACGGCGCCCATGCCAGGGTAGTGAACCCAAGTCCCTTGAAATGTAAGACAGCAGGATCATCTGCTGTGCATGGTGCATATTAAGGGAAAAATCAGAACCCAAAATCATAAATCATCCTGAAAATGAACATTTTGTCCGTGAAAATGCCAGCGAAGGACAAGAGCATTGGTTTCAAATTTGAAAAAAACGCTTTATATTAAAAAAAAAAAATGCAACAAATGCCAAATGTAGCGTAAAGTATACCCTTGATGTGAAACTACTTGTTCTTATCTGTGGTCTTCAAGGTTCGTCGCTCTAAGATGGGCTCGTGTTCTCTCATGTGCTCCACGGCTGTCAGACAACGCGCGACCCCCGATGTGCCGTCAGCAGATGATACTCCAAAGACTGATAAAACATTTATGTGCTAATAATAGACATTCCTCATGCTTACAAAAGAGCGAGCGACATGCCAACATGTAGCAGAGCCAAGGGCACAGCCAAAGGGCGACAAAGAGTTTGAGAGGCAGGCCGAGGGTCACAGCAGCGACTTGGACAAGACTGGCAGCTTCACAAGACACACGTTGTTTGTTCTGGAAATGACGCCTTGTGTTAAAGTTGAATTGTAATTACTGGAAAATCTCTAGTTAATATCAAGTGGTCCCTGACATCCATGAGGATTCAGAAAGAATTTGGACCCCTTCACTTTTTACACATTCTGTTATCACAGCCTTGTGTTAAAACCATTTAAATTCATTTTTTTCCCTCATTAAGCAACACACAATACTGCAGACTGACAAAGCGATAACAAGATTTGGAAAATTTTACCAAACTTACTACAAATGAAAAACTGAAATATCGCATTAACAGCAAGTATTCAGACCCCTATACAGTACTCCCCCTAGTACTTTGTTGAAGCTTCTTTGGCAGCCAATTCAGCCTTCAGCCTTCTTGGGCCTGACATGAGAAGCTTCACACTCCTTGGATTTAGGGAGTTTCTGCCATTTTTTTCCAGCAGATCCTGTCAAGTTCTGTCAAGATGGATGGAGACTTCGATTTACAACTTGTCTGCCTTGGATTGCGTTTTAGGTAAGCCCTGGTTTATTTTGCCATTTTAAATGTTTGGTTGTATTGCATCCTTTTCAGTTAATGAATTCTCCTTTATAAAGATTTCTTGTCATTTTGCTCCTTACAAGCCAGGAGTTGACGGTGATCCCCTCCCTTAGACAGACAGACAGACAGATAGATTTTAGTAATATTTGTGACGTGCCATCTGTTGGAATGATTGAGACATAACATCCAGATGGACACAGAGACACTTATCCTTTAACTAGCTGTGCTGCCCGTCTTAGACGGGTTAAAATCTAAATAATTAACAACCTCAGTGTAAACATTTGCAGTGCATCATGCAATGCATGTGTCTGTGTTAAATGCCATTTGGTATGGGATTTGTAAAAGCAGTGTTAATGCTTCTGATGTGCCATCTGTTGGAATGACAAATGCAATGCACAGGTCTCTGTTGTATGTCATTTACATATAACTCCCCCTAGTACTTTGTTGAAGCTTCTTTGGCAGCCAGTTCAGCCTTCTTGGGCCTGACATGAGAAGCTTCACACTCCTTGGATTTAGGGAGTTTCTGCCATTTTTTTCCAGCAGATCCTGTCAAGTTCTGTCAAGATGGATGGAGACTTCGATTTACAACTTGTCTGCCTTGGATTGCGTTTTAGGTAAGCCCTGGTTTATTTTGCCATTTTAAATGTTTGGTTGTATTGCATCCTTTTCAGTTAATGAATTCTCCTTTATAAAGATTTCTTGTCATTTTGCTCCTTACAAGCCAGGAGTTGACGGTGATCCCCTCAGATAGATAGATAGATAGATAGATAGATAGATAGATAGATAGATAGATAGATAGATAGATAGATAGATAGATAGATAGATAGATAGATAGATAGATAGATAGATAGATAGATAGATAGATAGATATGAAAGGCACTATATGATATAGATAGATAGATAGATAGATAGATAGATAGATAGATAGATAGATAGATAGATAGATAGATAGATAGATATGAAAGGCACTATATGATATAGATAGATAGATAGATAGATAGATAGATAGATAGATAGATAGATAGATAGATAGATAGATAGATAGATATGAAAGGCACTATATGATAGATAGATAGATAGATAGATAGATAGATAGATAGATAGATAGATAGATAGATAGATAGATAGATAGATAGATAGATATGAAAGGCACTATATGATAGATAGATAGATAGATAGATAGATAGATAGATAGATAGATAGATAGATAGAGATAGATAGATAGATAGATAGATAGATAGATAGATATGAAAGGCACTATATGATAGATAGATAGATAGATAGATAGATAGATAGATAGATAGATAGATAGATAGATAGATAGATAGATAGATAGATAGATAGATAGATATGAAAGGCACTATATGATATAGATAGATAGATAGATAGATAGATAGATAGATAGATAGATAGATAGATAGATAGATATGAAAGGCACTATATGATATAGATAGATAGATAGATAGATAGATAGATAGATAGATAGATATGAAAGGCACTATATGATAGATAGATAGATAGATAGATAGATAGATAGATAGATAGATAGATATGAAAGGCACTATATGATATAGATAGATAGATAGATAGATAGATAGATAGATAGATAGATAGATAGATAGATAGATAGATAGATAGATAGATAGATAATGTCACACTTTTCCCCCAGCTCTTCATAAGCTGATCCAAGCCCAGGGTCCAAATCTGAGCCTCACACATCCAAACTGATGGGCTGTATAAGCCGGGAGACATGTCCTAAGTGCTCTCTAAGTGCTGTTTATGCAGCCCTCCCCTTCTGCAGCCCCACCACTTGCAGCTCAGGGGGCTGTGTTACAGCCACCTTCCCCAGTCAAGACGCAGTACACCCCACTATGCAACAAAATCCAAATGCCGAATGAGCCTCCACAAAATAAAATGTACATTCTGATCCTCAATCTTCATATTCCCAACTATTGTTTTTTGTTATAAACTGCACTGTTTATTCTCCTCTCTTTGAAAAACTCTTTTCCGAAGTAAATGGGAAAACAAAAAAATAAGGACACAAGATACTTCAGTCGTTCCCAGGAGACGTGACCTTTTGTAGGCTCTGCAAAAGCTTGTGATTTCTGTGGCTATCAGGACATCCATTGGCAGTTCCAAAACAAAAAAAAAAAAAACAACATCCATTCTCCCATTCCTGTTTTTTCAACACCTACTCAACAGGAGGAGCTTCAGTTTACAACAGCTCTGCTGTTCTTCTGCTTGGCATCCGACGCTTTGAGTTTTCAAAAAGATTTCATCAAGCAAGGACTGCTTTGTCTGAAAGCTTTTAACACAGGAACAGAGGGTGCAGTAGGAATTAAAAAAGAGTCGGAATATCCAGTTTACATATTCTATGGATCTGCCGGCCCCCTAGGACCGGGGTTGGACACCCCTGAACTAAGGTGTCTGAGTCACGTCAATTAAAACGAAGGCAAAATAAGTTAATTGGCAGCAAAACAGCTCACTAATTAAGAAGATGGTTAGAATGAAAACCTGCAGCCACTGTGGCCCAACAGGACTGGCGCTGGACACCCCTGATCCAGAGGCAAACGATGGACTGAATGGCCTCCTTTTGTAGGTCAACAATATATCCTTTGTAAATCGGACTCATCCATCACCAAATCTGATTGAGCACTGGGGAGCTGCGTCCTACCCGGGCAGCAGGATCCAACTCATTGCAGGACACACTCACTCCACACGACTAATTTAGAATCAATTCACCCAACAGATAAGATTTTAAAATAGAATAATAAATAATAGGGCGGCACGGTGGCACAGTGGGTAGCACTGCTGCTTCGCAGTTGGGAGACCTGGGGACCTGGGTTCGCTTCCCGGGTCCTCCTTGCGTGGAGTTTGCATGTTCTCCCCGTGTCTGCGTGGGTTTCCTCCCACAGTCCAAAGACATGCAGGTTAGGTGGATTGGCGATTCTAAATTGGCCCTAGTGTGTGCTTGGTGTGTGGGTGTGTTTGTGTGTGTCCTGCGGTGGGTTGGTTCCTGCCTTGTGCCCAGTGTTGGCTGGGATTGGCTCCAGCAGACCCCCGTGACCCTGTGTTCGGATTCAGCGGGTTGGAAAATGGATGGATGGATAATAAATAATAAGACTACATAGGACATGAATGTTATTTATTTTTTCCCCCCTTTTTTTTTTAGGTTGTTAGTCCGCCGGCAAACTGTAAAGAAACAAGCCTGGCTACAGAGGAGTGGCCCCTCTGAAAGCGGGTTACTGTTTTCTGAATGTGTGTCCATGACTGCAATTCCCCATGAAATCATTAGGTCTCATTTCCTCCCACAATCCCACTTCCTTGAGAATTCCCATCGAGGGTCAGTCATGCCTGAAATATGCAGCTGATGTGCAGATAAAAACACAAGGATTCCTGTAACGTCCAGGTGGGGGACTCAGAAAAGTGCACTGAACTTCCTGAAGATGGCAAGAAGATGAATGAATGACAAAGAGACAGGAGGACATGCAGGCCGTTCAGAGATCGGTGCAGCGGGCCGATCAGCACACGCGGGTGAGAAAGTCACAGGGGACACAGAGGACCCTCTAACGTGGGTGCTACACTGAGTGATTCGGTTTGTCTTTGCGCTTTGGTGAACTTTTAAAGTGTTACACAGGACTTTTAACCAATGAATGGAGAGGATTTGAATAAAAAAGTGAACGTGTCTTTGTTTTTGTCATTCTGATGTTTATTTGAGGGAGGTTGTTGTCGTGGATTGTGTTCAAAGTTTTTGAGTTTCTCTAAAATGCTAAGTTTCCTTCTTGGGACAAATGAAGTTCTAGCACATGGCTGCAACCGAACAGAATGTGTAAAAAAGTGATGGTGGAGACAGTTAAAGTTCTACATGCCACACGCACATCTGAACACTGGCAGAATGGAACTCCACAGGCCGGCATATGATCCTGGATCTATGGAGCGAGTGAGTTGGTGCCGCATGGCCCGTATGAATGGGAAAAGGGACAAAGTAGCTCAGATCACGTGCCACCTGCTGCCGAACTGAGTGGCATGACGTCTCTGGCATCAAACAGTCCCTTTTTAGGGCGACTCACCAGCAATCAGCTGTGACGGGACGGAGTCGATGGTTTTATTGTGAATGGCAAAAGGAGCAGGAGATAACAATGTGAACCCGAATTGTAGCCGGTGCCATGCAAGGTCAAAGAATATTTCTTCATTCTCCTCTTTCATTTTGAACTGTTTAAGTATATTTCATTTTCGAAAGCCTGCTCCTCTTTTTTAGGCCTATGTAGGCCGCAGCCTGCAGGTAGCAGTTTTGAAGGTCGGACTCCCAGTCTGGGGTAAGGCATTACCTGGGCAGGCCTGTGAAGGTTCTAGCCTGCGTTTCAGGACTTTTAACAGGCCTTACACCAGGGGTGTCGAACTCCAGGCCTGGAGGGTCGCAGTGGCTGCAGGTTTTTATTGTAGGCCTGTGTAGGCCACAGCCTGCAGGTAGCAGTTTTGGTTTCCAACTCTGGGGTGAGGCATTAACTGGGCAGGCCTGTGAAGGTTTTAACCTATGTTTCAGGACTTTTAGCAGGCCTTACACCAGGGGTGTCGAACTCCGGGCCTGGAGGGCCGCAGTGGCTGCAGGTTTTTATTGTAGGCCTGTGTAGGCCACAGCCTGCAGGTAGCAGTTTTGGTTTCCAACTCTGGGGTGAGGCATTAACTGGGCAGGCCTGTGAAGGTTCTAACCTATGTTTCAGGACTTTTAGCAGGCCTTACACCAGGGGTGTCGAACTCCGGGCCTGGAGGGCCGCAGTGGCTGCAGGTTTTCATTCTAACCCTTTTCCTAATCAGTGATCAGTTTTCACTGCTAAGTAACTCCTTTTCCCTTCATTTTAATTAGCCCTGTTTTGAAGAATTCAGTACTCTAAATTGATTCCTTTCTTCATTAAATGGCAGCCAAACAGAAATCAGATGTGAAACGAGCCGAACGATGACCAGCTAAACTGGGATTTCAAACTCCAACCAATCTCTTAATCAGAAGCCAATTCTTGCCGTTAATTAAACTTGTTATTTAATTCCATTGCTGCTCTCATTCTGCCACAGCAGACATTTCCAAAACTAATGATTTTTCTGTTTTTTAAGAACACCATCAAGATGTTTGGGTAACGTGAGCAGACCAACATGACCGAGACCATCACCTTTCTTTATTTTCAGATATTGTGTGATGGGCACACGTGGCGACTCATTTTGTGTCTCATTATTATTTGGCTGCTACTTAAGGAATAAGAAACAAGTAAGGAGCCGGAGTCACATCAATTAAAACTGAGGCAAAAGAAGTGAATTAGCAGCAAAAACAGCTCACTAATGAAGAAGATGGTTAGAATGAAAACCTGTAGTCACTGCAGCCCACCAGGGCCAGAGTTGGACACCCCTGAACTAAGGGGTCTGAGTCACGTCAATTAAAACGGAGGCAAAAGAATTGAATTAGCAGCAAAAACAGCTCACTAATGAAGAATGAAAACCTGTAGTCACTGCGGCCCACCAGGACTGGAGTTCGACACCCGTGCCTTACACCATTTCCAGTAACATCATTTTTTAAAACTCCAATTCACAATATAAACACATCTAACTTGTATAACAGAAAGAGACGACAACGATAAGGAGTTAGGGTGCCAGCACGAGAGAGACAGAGAGGTTAGGGGCAGGCACTGATACAGCACATTGCTGCGCCCACCACATGACAAACCAAATCAGGATCCCAGATTAGGACCCGAGTGCGGCCATGCGACAGGCGACACCTCGGCGCCACACTAGTTCAGATGGAATGGAACAGTGGGAGGTTTTTTATGGTGCCCGGAGTGCCAACCCTGCCACCAACCCCCATGTTTTCCCTGCAGGTTGGATGGCCTAAGTGCAGGGCTGGATGCAGATTAATGTCAAAGGACGGAGCAATTGCTGAGGCGCCCAACAGAGTGGAGTCACTTCTGGCATTTACGGGATTTGAACCGGCAACCTATCTATCTATCTATCCCTACCTCAGGGCCACCACTCTGCCCCAAGATGGCCACCCTGTATATCTGGAGGCAGCGAGACTCAAAAGAAAAGCACACAAATATAGTTATCTCTACAGACGCAACTTCAAGACAAGATGGTGAAGTTTCTGACAGGACGAGGTGGGACCAGGTGGACAGACACAGGAAGTGATGTCAGAGGCATCCTAGCTGTCAATCAACCGGTCTCCAGCGGAAGGAAGAGTGAGAGGCATTAGAACACAACGCCACCTGCTGGAGTGGCAGTAGAATTGCAGTCACTCAGGCCCTTTAGTTCTCCCCAATGCGCACGCACACACATACGTGACACCTGCTTTAGCTTGTCACAATTCCAATGCTAATTTATAGGGATTGTAATAAGGGAGGCAAAAGCAGACAAAGATTTGGGGGTCCACTCCATATATTCACACAACAAAATAGTCACCTAGGCCTGAGTCCAAAATGGGACTAATGGGAAGGGTGAAGTGGTTGGTCTTTTATAGGCGGTGGGCAGGAAGAGGCGGGTCCGTGAGGTCAGTAGGAGGGCGTGGCCAGGAGGGGGATGTGGAAGCTGGTTGAGTTTCAACTGATTTTCCCTTCTGGCGATCCGTAGAAGAGGAAGGAAAGACATTCGTGTTCTTCATGAACCCCTGAGTCCACATCTTACCCTCAGTTAAGCCCTCTGACTGCCTCCCATGCGCTCGTGCGTGGCACGATGTTAGAATTGCCTGTTATGTATGGAGCTTCTTTTTATTTCTTTAATTTTGTTTTGGGGGGGGGGTTCCGTGAAACTGGAATGTTAATCTTGGCATCGTTTTGGGGGATTTTAACAGCCAAGGAATCAAATTTTATTTAGAGCTTCAGTTTAGAAATTGCATATTTTTTTCTCAACTCCATTTTTTGTCTTGGAGATCATGCCACTATGTGATGGGTTGTGATGTCCGTTTCCATGGGGATTTCCCATGAGGCACCAGGGCCACATTGCTTATGATGTCTTTGACACGCCAATATAAAAAACACCCTAAGATTTTCACTAGTGTCTGACTGGGCCAAACTTACTGGTTTGATTTGGTGATTTCGGAACACAGCTCTGTCCTCTTTGGTTTATGAATTAGGCTTTGACGTTCCCCTCTATTTTGACCCCGGCTTAGCCCTTTGACTCGCTTCTTTCTCCTGATTCTCATTCTGACTGATGGCCCGTTTTTACAGTCATTACAAGAAGCCCATACACAACAAACGGAGTGCATTTATATTAAAGGGATGTGCACCGCAGCCATTGCACCCACTGCCACAATGCAGAACGCTTGCGGTCACAAAGGCACACCTCTCGGGTGGGTTGCCCCCCAGTCCCTGTGCATTTGGACTTCTTGTCACATCTGCAGGTACCTTAATGTGCCTCGGTCGAGGGAAATGAGGATATTGAAGTCATCTGTTGACCCCGTTAACCGTTGTTCCACTTAATTACAAGCACTAACAGAAATCTGAAACTCATCCAGGTTCATTGTACTTGTTTTTTTATTGAGAGTTTCCTCTGCTTAGATGTTCTCAGAATGTTCCTGCTGCAGTTTTCCACTTCTGTCCTTTTTTTTTTTCCTTTGCATGAATCTGTCAAAGCCTACAATTCATTTCCAGTGATTAATTTCTCCAGGCCGAGGTCTCCCACTATATTCTTAGCTGTAATCCTGAGCAGCAGAACATCTCCACCCTGTCGTCTTGGGTTTACCCCACCCATGTTCATTATTGTTCTTTTATTTATGGCAATTACAACTCAAAAAAAGAATGATTTGACATTACACTTCCCTTGACATGCAAACCAGTTTGTTTTTAACAGATCTTCCACTTCCAGGTTGGGTACACCAACAAAAGAGCACTCATAATATAAATACTCTTATCTTTATCTAATTAAGTGTGGAAAGAAATGGCTCCTTAGTCCAACAACTATCTGTGTCAACATATTCACTCGGTGCTTCTGAGCTGCCGAATTCTTCAACACTGTGTATTGGGTTCTGTTGGGAGACACCACTCTAAAAAGGGTTATTGTGTATTACTTGTAGTAATAAAGTGCACAGTATTTGTCATTCCAACAGATGGTGCACAGCAAAAATTAACACTGCTTTTACAAATCCTATACCAAACGGTATATAACAGAGACACATGTGCTGCATTTTTTTCATTCCAACAGATGACACCTCATAAACATCTGTAGTAATGCATTTTACTATTACACAGGCTAGTGATACACCATTTGTTGGAAAGACAAATGCAGTGCATTTTACTACTACATGCATTAAAAATGCATTCCTCCCTCATAAAAGGATAAGTGGCTGCATGTCTGTCTGTGTGTCCATCCAGTTGCTATGTCTCTATCATTCCAACAGATGGTGCACAGTAAACATTAAAACTGCTTTTAGAAATCCCATACCAAATGTCATATAACAGAAACACATGCATTGCATTTGCCATTCCACCAGATGGTGCATCACAAATATTTCTAGTAATATATTTTATTATTACAAATGTTTGTGATCTGCCATCTGCTTTAATGACAAATGCAATGCATTTTAGTACTACATGCATTAAAAATACATTCCACCCTCATAAAAGGATAAGTGGCTGCGAGTCTGTCTGTGTGTCCAGCCAGTTGCTATGTCTCTATCATTCCAACAGATGGCGCACAACACACATTAACACTGCTTCTAGGAATCCCATACCAAATGTCATATAACAGAAACATATGCATTGCATTTGCCATTCCTCCAGATGGCACATCACAAACATTTCTAGTAATGAATTTTAGTATTGCCAATGTTTGTGATCTGCCATCTGCTTTAATGACAAATGCAATGCATTTTATTACGACATTTGTTAAAAAACACATTCCACCCTAATAAATAGGACTCTCTTTGGAATGAAGTGCACTTTTCTTTTGCTTTAATTTATCAACAGTTGAGATTAGAACACAATTAATGTAACCATTCAGATTTTTCTTCTCCTCGTTCTAATCTTTTCAGTTTTAGACGTTATCTGCATTTCTCCAAAATGCCCGATCTTATTGGTCAATGATCATAAAGTGTGACAACCCAAATTAGGACTGAAAGGGTTATTTTCTAATAAAACACATGACTTTTTTATGAACCAGCCTTCTTCTTGTAAATCTTAAAAGACTGTGTAAATGGTTCCCTTGTTGTCCTCTGTGTTTTGTACATTTAATAACAATTTAATAATCGGTGACATTACGCTAACTTCTATATGTTTCTGTCTACCAAAACACCTCACCGTAGTTAAGAAGCAGTCGTTGTTTCACAGGCCTCATTAAACGCTCAGTTCCAGTTCAGAGGCTAACATGTCATGATACATAACAAGGCCAGAACAAGGAGACTTAAGAGTTAGTATATGGTTATTAATGTCAAAACTAATTTATTTCATCAATAAACTGAATTATATGACATGCTGGAACTGGACAAGTATGACTGTGCTCTGTAACAAATTGTAATATTCTAGTCATCAGCTTGTGAATAATATACCTTCATTTAAATTTAAAGCAAATATTAATTTTTTTATGAAAAATAAATAATAATGTCAAAGTAGGTATTATTTAAACACTAATTATCAGTTTCAGAGAAATAGCAATAGTTACACATTGTCGCCGTTTGCGCCAGCTTCAAAGTGTGTTGTCTCTGCTTCTCAGGTGAAGACAGAAAGCACACAGCAGGAGGACACACCCAGGAAGGTCCAGGAAACCAACTGCAGCAGGATCCGCCCCCCCGTGAGGTCAAAGGAGGGAGGAGGCGGGACTACCTGTCCCAATCACATGATCACCAAACAGCTTTATAAAGAAAGGAAGAGGAAGAACATCTGTACAAGCAGACACACTGTGCTTTATCAGGTGTGAGAATCATATTCAATGGGCCCAGACTCACAGGAATAAGGGGTAGGGGTCCTGAGGAAACTGGACAAAGTGGGATTTTTGGACTTGCAGTTGTCTAACAAAAGTGTGATGTTTGTGATGCGCCACCTGGTAGAATACTCACTACTCAAAGCGCTCTCCACACAGGGAGGACTTGGAAAGCGAACCCACAATCTCCTTACTGCAAAGCAGCAGCTCTACCACTGCGCCACCTGTGAGGATCTTGATAAGTATGCAGGCAGGGTAAGCGAGCAGTGGTGCCTTTCCATTAGGGGCAGCTGGCATATTGTCTCCCAGGTCTCCTAACTGCGAGGCTACCACTGCGCCACTGATGCAAACCAGTCATAGCAAAATAATTTCTTTCCAACAGCAACGTGCTGTATCAGTGCATACTCCCAGCCTCTCTTCTCCTCCTCTTTCATGATACGTTCAAATCAATTTCTGATCAAGAACAATATTTCTTTCTAATTATTCTCTTGAAAACATGAAGTGAAATCATTTTAGCACAAGGCATTCCCTTGCACAGCACTACATTCCCTTGTTTACCATTATGTTCGTATTCATCCATCCATCCATTATCCAACCCGCTATATCCTAAGTACAGGAGCCAATCCCAGCCAACAAAGGGTGCAAGGCAGGAAACAAACCCCGGACAGGGCACCAGCCCACCGCAGGGCACACACACCCACACACCAAGCACACACTCAGGACAATTTAGAATCGCCAGTCCACCTAACCTGCATGTCTTTGGACTGTGGGAGGAAACCCACGCAGACACGGGGAGAACATGCAAACTCCACGCAGGGAGGACCATTATGTTCCCTTGTAATTGCAATTCATTCTTTTAATTTTGAAGCACTTTGAGCTTCAAAAGATCTTTGTGTGAAAAATCAGCTCTCTCTTTGTATACAGAAAACAGAACGTCCAGAATCCAATGTACGGTGTCAGTCCATGGCCAGGTAGAAGGTTCCGGCATCCACAAAAGGGCTGGAATGTCCAATGAACAAAGGCAAGAAGACACACAAAGAAAGGCGGACGTAAGGGGCTAACATATGCCGGGGAACAGAGGTTCCTAAATGCATGAGGTGAACGAAACAGACGGACTTACCATTGTACCTCTGCGTCTGTCTTTGCTGTTGTGGTCCCCAGGGGGCGCTGCAGCTCCCCAAATTCCCAGCACCCAAGCTCGGACACAAGCTCACCAGTGAACAAAGGGTTTTTGCTGTGGGAAACTCTTTACAAAGAAGTGTTTGGTTTTGGACTTTTAAAGATAGATAGATTGATAGATAGAGGCACTATGATAGACTAGACAAAGAGCCCGTTTCGAAAACGTAAGATTAAACGGGCACGAGTTTGTGTCAGCAGTGTATGAAGAACAAATGATAAGTAACGAAGAAGTTGTTTTGTAATGATTGTGTTCCGCTTTACTCATTACTGTACAGGCTTGTACTGTTAGTTGATGAATTTTCCAGGCCTATAGTATAATATTGAATGATGAATGTTCCAGTACAATATGGAATAGTAATAAGTATAAGCACCACAAACCTGATATACGTGTATTGAATGAATGCGTAATTAGGCCTCGAGCTGTAGTCGAAATCGCTTTTCAGGCCTCTAGAGCTTTAATCAAAGTCGCCTTTCTCTTTGAATTTTCGCGGCCGTAAATCCGCCGCCTGCCGCGATGTCGGTCTCGTAAGGTTTTTCGACCAGCTGCGCAGAAGGAGACTGCTCATTCGGCTTCGGACGTGCGCAGAAGGCAACTGCGCATTCGGCTTCGGACAGACATGAGTGAGTGAGTAAGCTGGCGATAGATAGATAGATAGATAGATAGATAGATAGATAGATAGATAGATAGATAGATGAAGTATCTATCAGATAGATAGATAGATAGATAATCTATTAATCCCAATGGGAAATTCACAAATTTTAATAAATTTGAAAACCGTTCCGAAAACGTGTTCTCACTTTGTCACTACAGGTTATTGAGGGTGGGCAAGTTTAACCATTTAAAACCAAATCTGCAGCACTATAAAGTGGGCGGAAAGTGAAGGATTCTAAACCCACCCCCCCTCTCCCCGCTGCATGTGAACAGAGAAATCCTTCTGCTTCGTGATGGATACACAGCTACATGACGTCCTCTGTGGAGGGGTGAGGGTCTTATTTAAAAATGGGGTCTAATTATTAAGTATATGCCAAAATGACCTTGGTGTTTTTGTGTGAAGCTGCTCTTTTGAAAGGTGGGGAATTTGGGGGGTTTGGGGTAGGGAGGGGGTACATCATGCCATATTTGTGCGTACAAACAGCTGAGCTCCTCACGGGCAGACAGAAGTGCATTTGAGAATGCCCAGGAGCGCTGGACGGGTGCCGAGCGGCGGCTCACCAGGCTGAGGCTCAACAAGCCGCACTCAGTTGCTTGTTTACGGAGGATGTTTTCTGTGAGTTTAGCCGAGGTGTGGCTCATTTCCTCCAAAGACACACAACTAAGCTGCAGTCTGCCAGGCATCCTGTCTGCTCGGAGCATGCTCAGAGTAATGGAGACCCCCCGGGGGCATAGTCAACCTCCACATTATAGAGATTCTTAAGAAGGGGGGGGGGGGGGGGGGGGTCGGCTCAGTCATAG
Source organism: Erpetoichthys calabaricus (assembly GCF_900747795.2). Classification (NCBI taxonomy): domain Eukaryota; kingdom Metazoa; phylum Chordata; class Cladistia; order Polypteriformes; family Polypteridae; genus Erpetoichthys; species Erpetoichthys calabaricus. The sequence goes on along the minus strand of NC_041410.2, from coordinate 90,504,627 downwards.
ATCACTTCTGCATAGAAAGAGTGGAGTGAGGACCCTGTTTATGAAGATTATTTCATACTTAACACATGGGCACCTCTGTCTTACTGGTAGCGTTCTGCCTAAGGGTGGTGGAGCGGTTAAAGCTACAGACTCTCAGCTGCAGGGGGTTCAATTCCCAGTGTGCTCATTACAAATTTTCCCTATTTCCTAGTAGACTTTTATTTTTAGAAGTTATGTTAACTGGTGGCTGTTAATTAGACAGACAGGGCCGGTTGAAGGGTACATTGTACCCCTGTAGGCAGGTGTTGGTTGCAAGCATCCAGAAAGAAACATTCAAAAGTGAGCCTCCGCATATGAACACCACGAGCTTTGTCCCACTTTAAGATGGCCAACACTTGTGATCACATATTTAAGATCACCTTCACGATTGCATATGAAATCAACGAGTTTTGACCCTCTTGAGGATCGACAATAGTCACGATCGCATATGATATCGACGAGCTTTGTCAGCCTGTTGCGCCACCCTCATGATTGCATATGAAATCGACGAGTTTTATACCTCTCGAGGATCGGCAACACTCGCGATCGCATATAATATCGACAAGCTTTGACCATCTTGAGGACTGGAACATTCGTGACGAGCTTTGTCCCCTTTAAGAACCCCTTCGCAATCGCATATGAAATCAATGAGTTTTGTCAACCTCGCCATCGCATATGATATCGACGAGCTTGGCTATCCTTTGAGATACATTTATGAAATTGACAGCTGTGTCCCCGTTAAGATCACCTTTGCATGTGATATCGACAAGCTTTATCCCTTTAAGGTCTGGAATATTCGCAATTACATATTAAATTGTCCAGCTTCACCACCTTTAAGACCCCCTTCGCGATGGCGCATGAAATTGATTAGTTTTGTCCTTCTTGAGGATTGGAAACAATCGCGATCGCATATTCTTTGTCGCCCTTCAAAATCCTCTTTGCTATTGCATATAAAATTGTCGAGCTTTGTCTCCTCTAAGATCCCCTTCGCGATGGCATGTGATATCGATGAGCTTTGTCCCTCTGAGTACTAGAACATTCGCAGTTAGGTATGCAATCGTTGAGCATTGTCCCCTTTAAGATCCCCTTCGCGATGGCATATGAAATGGATGAACTTTGTCTCTTTTAAGATCCCCTTCACCATTGCATGTGATATCGACGAGCTTTGACCCTCTAGAGACTGGAACATTCACGATCACATATAAAATCGTTGAGCTTTGTCCCCTCTAAGATCCACTTCGCAATCGCATATGAAATCGAATACTGTAGTTCTTTCGTCCCTCTTGAGGATTGGCAACACTCCCGATTGCATATGCCATCGACGAGCTTTAGTCCCTCTTGAGGACTGGAATATTCGCAATTACATGTAAAATTATCCAGCTTTACCCCCTTTAAGACCCCCTTCGCGATGGCTTATGAAATCGAGGAGTTTTTGTCGCTCTTGAGGACTGGAACATTCTTAAATGGCATTTAAAATCGACAAACTTTGTCTCCTATAAGATCGCCTTTGCAATTGCATTTGATATCGATGAGCTTTGTCCCTCCGAGGACTGGGACATTTGCAATTACGTATGAAATCGTCGAGTTTTATTCCCTTTAAGACCCCCTTTGCGATGGCATATGAAATCGAGGAGTTTTTTGTCCCTCTTGAGGACTGGGACATTCTTAATGGCATTTAAAATCGACAAGCTTTGTCTCCTTTAAGATTCCCTTCACCATTGCATGTGATATCGACGAGCTTTGTCCCTCTAGAGACTGGAACAGTCACGATCGCATATAAAATTATCGAGCTTTGTCTACTCTAAGATCCACTTCGCAATCGCATATGAAGTTCTTTCGTCCCTCCTGAGGACTGGCAACACTCCCGATTGTGTATGTCATCGACGAGCTTTAGTCCCTCTTGAGGACTGAAATATTCGCAATTACATGTTAAATTGTCCAGCTTTACCCCCTTTAAGACCTCCTTCGCGATGGCTTATGAAATCGAGGAGTTTTTGTCCTTCTTGAGGACTGGGACATTCATAATGGCATTTAAAATCGACAAACTTTGTCTCCTATAAGATCGCCTTTGCAATTGCATGTGATATCGAGGAGCTTTGTCCCTCCGAGGACTGGGACATTCGCAATTACGTATGAAATCGTCGAGTTTTATTCCCTTTAAGATCCCCTTCGAGATGGCATTTGTCCCTCTTGAGGATTGGAAACACTCGCGATCGCATATACTTTGTCGCCTTTCAAAATCCCCTTTGCTATTGCATATACAATGGATGGGCTTTGTCTCCTTTACGATCTCCTTCAAGATTGCGTATGATATCGAGTAGCTTTTGTCCCTCTCGAGGACTGGAACATTTTTAATGGCATACAAAACTGATAAGCTTTGTCTCCTTTAAGATCGCCTTTGCGATTGCATGTGATATCAACAGGCTTTGTCCCTCGGAGTACAGGAACATTTGCAGATCCTTATGAAATCGTGGAGCTTTATCCCCTTTAAATCTCCTTTTCAAAGTATATGAAATCAATGAGTTTTGTCCCTCTTCAGGATTAGAAACAATCGTGATCGCGTATGCTTTGTCGCCTTTCAAAACCCCCTTTGCGACTGCATATAAAATGGACGGGCTTTGTCTCTTTGAAGATCGCCTTGATACCCGATGAGCTTTGTCCCTCTTGAGGACTGGGACATTCTTAATGGTATTTAAAATCGACAAGCTTTGTCTCCTTTAAGATCGCCTTTGCGATTGCATATAAAATGGACGGGCTTTGTCTCTTTTAAGATCGCCTTGATGCCAACGAGCTTTGTCCCTCCGAGGATTGGAACATTCGCAATCACATATGAAACCATCGAGCTTTATCTCCTTCAAGATGCCCTTCGTAATTGCATATAAAATCGATGGGCTTTATTCCTCTAGATGATCGACAGCACTCTTATATATTAAATCGACAAACGGGGGTTCCTCCTTGAAGACTGGTGCCTTCACAATCAGATATGAATTCGGCAAGCTTTCCTTTGGAGATCAGTGCCGTCAGGATCCCATAAGAAATCAACACACATTTCCCCCTTGTAATGGCATATGAGATGACGTTTTGATGCCCCCCAGGCCAGTGCCTATTAGGCTGATGCCTAGAGCCAGCCCTGTGGACAGATATGGGGGTATGCTCTGCAACAGACTGGCATCACATCCAGGGATGATTACTGCTTTGCACCGAAAGCCATTGCTGTTGGCTCTGACGTCCTCTGGACCTAAATTGTAATTAGATAGGTTCAACAATGGATGGATCTCCACCTAAAAAAGGAACCCAAATTGTAGTTTCATCTTACCCCCACTCTTTTCTTAGCCGATCCCCTTTCTCCATCTCCATATTTATAGAAAAGAGCTTTTAATAGTTAAACCGCCATCCATGTGCAGCCAGAGCTCTCACCTTGAAAATGAACATTTTTCAAATGATTAAAAAGCAGCTGAAATGAAGCAGAAACCTTTCTCTGTTCCATCTGGAATGAATAAACTTAAAACAAAATATGTGAAGCATTTCAAAGCTGAAACACCATTGAGATGATTAAAAATGAGGTGGCATTCCGGGACCTTTTGTGTTACGCGCCCCTCCAGCATGGCTTATCAAATCCAGAGGTCCATTATTACAAAATGAAGGATTACTCAGAGACAAAGTGTCTAAAAAGTGCTAACAAATCTGTTACTTGTACACCTTGATGTGTGGAGTACAAGGCCAAGGAGGTTGTGCTGAAGCTTTATAACACACTGGTGAGGACTCATCTGGAGTCCTGGGTGCAGTTTTGATCTCCAGGAAACCAAAAGTAAATAACAAGAAAAAGTCCAGAGAAGATCAACTAGGCTGATTCAGGGCTACATGGGGATGAGTTACGAAGAAAGATTAAAAGAGCTGAACTTGTTTAATGTTAGTAAATGTAAAGTATTACATGTAAGAAGTAATAATGTCAGGTTAGAATACACAATGGGAGGGCTGGAAATCGAAGGGTTTAGGAGTCTTAGTGGGACTCGACACTATCAACTGCCAGACAGTGTTCAGAAGCCATTAAGAAGGCTAACAGAATGTCAGGTTATATAGCGCCTTGATGTGTGGAGTACAAGGCCAAGGAGGGTCTGCTGACGCTTTATAACACACTGGTGAGGCCTCAACTGGAGTCCTGGGTGCAGCTTTGGTCTCCAGGCTACAAAAAGGACATAACAGCACAAGAGAAAGTCCAGAGAAGAGCAGCGAGGCTGATTCAGGGCTACAGGGGATGGGTTATGAGGAAAGGTTGAAGGAGCTGAACTTGTTTAATGTTAGTAAATGTAAAGTATTATATGTAAGAAGTAAAAATGTGAGGTTTGAATACACAATGGGAGGTCTGGTAATCGAAGGATTTCGGAGTCATGGTGGGACTCGTCACTATCAACTGTCAGGCAGTGTTCAGAAGCCAATAAGAAGGTTAACAGAATGTCAGGTTATATAGCGCCTTGATGTGTGGAGTACAAGGCCAAGGAGGGTCTGCTGACGCTTTATAACACACTGGTGAGGCCTCAACTGGAGTCCTGGGTGCAGCTTTGGTGTTCATATAACAAAAAGGACATAACAGCACAAGAGAAAGTCCAGCAACAAGGCTGATTCAGGGCTACAGGGGCTGAGTTATGAAGAAAGGTTGAAAGACTTGAGCTTGTTCATCATTTAATGTTAGTAAATGTATAGGATTACATTTAGGAAGTAAAAAGGTGAGGTTTGAATACACAATGGGAGATCTGAAAATCAAAGGAATCATAGTGGACTGTACTCTGTTAATTTCCCAACAGTGTTCAGAAGCCATTAAGAAGGCTAACAGAATGTCAGGTTATATAGCGCCTTGATATGTGGAGTACAAGGCCAAGGAGGGTCTGCTGACGCTTTATAACACACTGGTGAGGCCTCATCTGGAGTACTGGTGGCAGTTTTGGTGTTCATATAACAATAAGGACACAACAGCACAAGAGAAAGTCCAGAGAAGAGCGACAAGGCTGATTCAGGGCTACAGGGGATGAGTTATGAGAAAAGGTTGAAGGAGTTGAGCCTGTTAGTTGTTTAATTTCAGAAAATGTAAAGTATTACATGTAGGAAGTAAAAATGTGAGGTTTGAATACACAATGAGAGGTCTGAAAATCAAAAGTCCAAAAACCGAGAACGAAAATCCAGAGAAGCACACGTTAAGTCTTTTAGCTTCATCCAAAACATGGATATCTGAACGGGACAAAAATGGCCTTTCTAAGGGGTCTTTCCGGTAGTGTCACAAGAGGAGGTACCCCAGGGACGTCTGGGAAGCTGTCTCAGCAACTGCCAATGAGAAAGTCACAAAACAGTGCCGCCTGTCAATATTGAAAATGGTGCAATAAGATGTCAAAATAATCACAGCTTAATCAGGAACCAAAACAGGACAAAATAAATGTCTTAATCAAATTCCTCAGCCTCAGAAAATTTTAGAATATCCACCAAAAAGTGCAAAAAAACCCTAGGAAAAGTGTAAAAAAATAAAGAAAGAATGGCAATCAAAATAAGGTCCTTATAGATGCCAGAGGCAACCATAGCTGCAGAATCAGGGGGCCCTGCCCCCTTGGGTTCACTATATAAAAAAAGAATATGACTATATAAATAATTACCAGTTACAAAATAATACAAAAACAATATAATTAAATAAAAAGCACACATTTACAAAGAAAAATCAATAAATAAACAATGAACAACACCAGGGGTAAACCACGATGCTGAACACATGAGGGCTCATCTCACAAGAGTTCACCCTGCTCTGAAGGTGGCTGCTGTGCACCATAATTGCGTAATCCCTGACTCAGTATTCCATTGAGATGTTTGATATAATTTTCCATAAATCAAAACATTTAATTGGACTGACTTCAGCAAAATCTTTATTAGGTGTAACCGTTTCAGGCATTTTTACCTTATAAGGATATGACAGAAGTTAGAAAAAGATGGAATCATTTATTATAATGAATTGCAAATGTGAAATGAAATAATATTTTTGAGTCCTGAAAACTACAATGCTATCAAACCATGACACAAGCATTGGGGTAATATTGCATCATGGGGTCCATGGCAATTTCCAGTTCTACTACCATTGTTAGTCTGTCCTTTTCCTGCACAGTTTAAAAGGAACAATGGCGCGGCTACAAACTCATTCAAAATGTTTTCCTATTTTCCTTTGCCCGCACCACCACAATGGCCGGCCAAGCTGTTAACTTCCTGCTCTGTACTCCTTCCCCTTGCCATTATAAAATAACTGATTAGGAGGATGAAGTACTCGACTTTGTGAGTCATCAGTTCTCTGTCAACATCTCCATGGAAACAACAGCTGCCACTTTCGGCAAAAAACGTTCCAATCAAAAATCCTTGAAGTACTAGAATAATAAACCATCATGTCGGGGTACTTCTGGAGGGAGAGAGAAGCTCCCCCTTGATACCTCTTTATTATGCATTGGCTCAGTGAAAGTGTGCGTGAGTGTGCCCTGCAATGGACTGGCACCTCTCCTTAGTTGGTCCTCACTTTGGGTTTAATTTAGTCACGACAAACACCAGTCGCTGCCCAACATGCTCTCAAACCAGTTAAGGATAGAAGGTAGAAAGAAGGACGAGAAGCCAAGGCCAACAGGAATATCAAGAGGGCAGCACTGCTCAAGTATCCGGCAGATTCAGAAAGTCTTCAGACTCCATCACTTACTGCACTCTTAACTGTGCTGTAGACTTCATTTTAAGTGGATACATTTGACATTCCTGCCCACCAAGCTACACTTGATAACCCATTATAGCAAAGTGAAAGCATGCTTCCAGAAAAGCTGACAAATTTATTAAAAATCAAAACCTGCAGTCTCTCATCCCCATAAGTATTTGGGCCATGTCTATTTATCTATCATAAAATGCCATTTTTGTTAATTTACCTGCATTTTAAATCTTGCCTACTACACTATATCTATCTATTGTATCCTGCCTACTATACTAAAATTAATGTATCTATTTTATACTGCCTACTATACTAAAATTAATGTCTATCTATCATAAAATGCCATGTTTGTTAATTTATCTGCATTTTAAATCTTGCCTACTACACTATTTTATCCTGCCTACTATACTAAAATTAATGTCTGTCTATCATAAAATGCCATTTTTGCTAATTTACTTGCATTTTAAAATCTTGCCTACTACACTATCTATTTTATCCTGCCTACTATACTAAAATTAAAGTCTATCATAAAATGCCATGTTTGTTAATTTATCTGCATTTTAAATCTTGCCTACTACACTATTTTATCTTGCCCACTATACTAAAATTAATGTCTATTTTATCCTGCCTACTATACTAAAATTAATGTCTATCATAAAATGCCATTTTTGTTCATTTATCTGCATTTTAAATCTTGCCTACTACACTATTTTATCTTGCCCACTATACTAAAATTAATGTCTATTTTATCCTGCCTACTATACTAAAATTAATGTCTATCATAAAATGCCATTTTTGTTAATTTACCTGCATTTTAAATCTTGCCTACCACACGATCTATTTTATCCTGCCTACTATACTAAAATTAATGTCTATCATAAAATGCCATGTTTGTTAATTTATCTGCATTTTAAATCTTGCCTACTACACTATTTTATCCTGCCTACTATACTAAAATTAATGTCTATCATAAAATGCCATTTTTGTTAATTTACTTGCATTTTAAAATCTTGCCTACTACACTATCTATTTTATCCTGCCTACTATACTAAAATTAATGTCTATCTATCATAAAATGCCATGTTTGTTAATTTATCTGCATTTTAAATCTTGCCTACTACACTATTTTATCCTGCCTACTATACTAAAATTAATGTCTGTCTATCATAAAATGCCATTTTTGCTAATTTACTTGCATTTTAAAATCTTGCCTACTACACTATCTATTTTATCCTGCCTACTATACTAAAATTAAAGTCTATCATAAAATGCCATGTTTGTTAATTTATCTGCATTTTAAATCTTGCCTACTACACTATTTTATCTTGCCCACTATACTAAAATTAATGTCTATTTTATCCTGCCTACTATACTAAAATTAATGTCTATCATAAAATGCCATTTTTGTTAATTTATCTGCATTTTAAATCTTGCCTACTACACTATTTTATCTTGCCCACTATACTAAAATTAATGTCTATTTTATCCTGCCTACTATACTAAAATTAATGTCTATCATAAAATGCCATTTTTGTTAATTTACCTGCATTTTAAATCTTGCCTACCACACGATCTATTTTATCCTGCCTACTATACTAAAATTAATGTCTATCATAAAATGCCATGTTTGTTAATTTATCTGCATTTTAAATCTTGCCTACTACACTATTTTATCCTGCCTACTATACTAAAATTAATGTCTATCATAAAATGCCATTTTTGTTAATTTACTTGCATTTTAAAATCTTGCCTACTACACTATCTATTTTATCCTGCCTACTATACTAAAATTAATGTCTGTCTATCTATCATAAAATGCCATTTTTGTTAATTTACCTGCATTTTAAATCTTGCCTACTACATGATCTATTTTATCCTGCCTACTATACTAAAATTAATGTCTGTCTATCTATCTATCTACTGTATCTGTCATAGCAGGGTGAATGATAAAGCATGGTCAAATTAATTCCAACAAGGAAAATATAAAAAAAATTAACAAAAAGACATTCTCATAGACGCTCTTTTTTTGGGACAATTCCCTTGAACCAGTGGTCTTTCTGGGTCACACTTTCACTCTTTTCTTCCCCTCTCCCTCTTTCTATTGCTCACTGTCATGGTCAGGTCTGAAATGAAACACTACCTTCCAGAAGCATCTCCCTTTTATATGAAGCAGACCAGATGGGGGCGGGGCTTCCTTGGCTTTGTTGCCCTCAAAGGGTGGATTCTTGAGACTGTGACAGAAAAAGGAAACAAGACTGATAGCAACTGCGCTCCCTCTAGTCCCGGGGTGGTACCATATACCTTAGTTGGGAATGCGGGACACTACCTATAGTACCCTTCATATCTTCCCATCTATAATATAGTCCCTTTCTTATACAATACAATACAATTTATTTTTGTAGAGCCCAAAATCACACAAGAAGTGCAGCAATGGGCTTTAACAGGCCCTGCCTTTTGACAGCCCCCCAGCCTTGACTCTCTAAGACGACAAGGAAAAAAACCCAAAAAAAATGAAAAAAAAAAAAATGGAGGAAACCTCGGGAAAGGCAGTTCAAAGAGAGACCCCTTTCCAAGTAGGTTGGGTGTGCAGTGGGTGTCAAAAAGAAGGGGGTCAATACAATACAATACACAAAACAGAACAAATCCTCAGTACAGTATAAAAATAAAAATATTACAAATAAAAACCAGTATTTAACAGTAGATAATATCCCATAATATGATTTGGATTTGTTTAGAGTCCTAGAGACCTCAGCCATCAAGCTGCCTCCCCCATTTGGCCATTCCACAGCTGGGATAGCGCTGGGCCAGCCAATCCAATGAAAGGACTCCTGTACCTCACGATTTCTGCGATCCTCCATCACGGATGACTTTACCTTATGCAGGCAAAACAACTTGGCAGGTGGGCAGCGGCACCAAGTGCCACATTTGAGTATCGAGAAGAGAAACAGAACAGGTGAGGGTTAGTAACAAATTCTAACTATCATGTTAGTTATGGGCGGCACGGTGGCGCAGTAGTAGCGCTGCTGCCTCTCAGTTAGGAGACCTGGGTTCGCTTCCCAGGTCCTCCCTGCGTGGAGTTTGCATGTTCTCCCTGTGTCTGCGTGGGTTTCCTCCCACAGTCCAAAGACATGCAGGTTAGGTGGATTGGCGATTCTAAATTGGCCTTAGTGTGTGCTTGGTGTGTGGGTGTGTGTGTGTGTGTGTCCTGCGGTGGGTTGGCACCCTGCCCAGGATTGTTTCCTGCCTTGTGCCCTGTGTTGGCTGGGATTGGCTCCAGCAGACCCCTGTGTTCGGATTCAGCGGGTTAGAAAATGGATGGATGTTACTTATGTTTTAGTGCTAATGACTAACAACAGAGATGCAGTCTGTACAGTTAATCAGCAGCTCTAGTCAGGGTGTGCTAAACTGAAGTAGTGAGTCTACAGTCGGGTTTTAAAAGCTTATGGATCTGTCTATCTGTAAGGAGATCATAGGTTCACGTCCCAGGACCTCCCTTTGTGGTAGCACTTTGAGTGGTGAGAAAAGCGCTATATGAATGTAATGAATTCTTCTTCTTCTTCTTCTTATTTTTATTATTATCATCATCATCATCAATCCATATATCTATCTATCTAATCCTGCCAACTATGCTAATCTAGCTATCTATCATATAGCACCTTTCACTAAACAGCTCTTCGTTGAAATGGTAAATTTTGTAACCTTGTCCTGTTAAACTTGTTTCAAATCAGTCATCCCATATCAGCAAGCATAGAGTGCAAGACAGAAACAGTCTCTGACCAGTCCATCACATGGTGAGCACACACACACACACACACACACACACACACACACACACACACATCAGGGTCTAGTTTAGCATTGTCAGTCCTCCTCACCTGCAGGTCTTAGGACTGTGAGAGGAAACTGGATCACCTGCATGAAATCCATCCACACAGACATGGGGAGAACATGCAAACTCCTAAAATATTGAGCACTAAACAGTAGAGTATAACAAAACAAACTCTTTCCATATTATGTTAGACCAACTAGAATTTCCAGAGCACGTCTTCTGTAAATTCCTTCACTGCACTTTCCCACTGACCGGGTTCTCTGCCTCCACCTACGCGTCTTCCTTCCCTGCCATATCTAATTTCTCGCAGTTGTGGCTTCATACATTATTGACTTCTTCGAGGAGATGCAGTGTCACTTTACCATTGTATGAATGGGCCTTCCCCAGTCAGTTGTACTGAAGGTCCAGAAACATAATCAGCCCACTTAAATTAGTTTGAAAAACTTCAGTGACCTGCTATGCATTATTGCATTATAATATATTGTAAATTAAAGGAGTCCTATTAATAAAATGTTTGGGTAATCAGCCAATTAAATGAAATTAATCTTTTTCTGATAGATACTTTATTAATCCATCCATCCATCCATTATCCAACCCGCTATATCCTAGCTACAGGGTCATGGGGGTCTGCTGGAGCCAATCCCAGCCAACACAGGGCGCAAGGCAGGAAACAAACCCAGGGCAGGGCGCCAGCCCACCACAGGGCGCGCACACATACACACACACACACACCAAGCACACACCAAGCACACACTAGGGCCAATTTAGGATTGCCAGTCCACCTAACCTGCATGTCTTTGGACTGTGGGAGGAAACCCACACAGACACGGGGAGAACATGCAAAATCCACGCAGGGAGGACCCGGGAAGTGAATACAGGTCTCCTAACTGCGAGGCAGCAGCGCTACCCACTGTGCCACCCTTTATTAACTCCCAAGGGGAAATAGAAAAGTGTTATGTTGTTAAAAAAAAAAAAGACTACAAAATGGTATCAGATATTGAAAGTTAACACTTCAGATCCATTCAGTACAGTCCTAGTGTTGTCTGTCCATACAACTTGGAGTGTAAGGCAGGCCGAGCAATGCAAATCCATTACAATTCCCAGTGAATCAAAAATCCCAATCTAATTTAAACTCGTCATTCATTCCAATAGAATTTAATTCCTGGAGAAATTATCAAAGGGAAAGCTTGTAGGATGAAGCCAGTCACATGAAGCTGCAGGGCTAAGTGCTGTGCCACTCACACCAGTCCTACTGTCCATGTGTCCGTTATCTAATCTGGTGGCAGGGACTTCAGTCTACCCTGGCAGTATCAGGTGTGCAGCAGCATGTAATAATGGGTGGGATGCTTGTTCATCAAGGTCACATCTCTCTCTCTCTCATATTATATATATATATATATATATATATATATATATATAAAATGACAAACAAATATGGCATTTATCATCTGTCTGTGCCCGGGCGTGATGTTGTCCTTCCCCCATGTGAGGGCTGGAATTTCCCATTGATCAAAGGTAGCACAATGCACAATTCATTTGCACAATGAAAGAGGGATTTAAGACAAATTCAGTTCTTAAAAGCACGGCGTGATCGCGACAGACGGACTTACCACTGTACCACTTCGGTGTGCTAATTAACTTCGAATGTGCCTATTTACCTAGCAGGCAGCTTTGGAAAGAGCATATATTCCATTTTAAACATATAACTTCGACACAGACGGGTCAAAACTGTTATTTAAACCCATTTTCGTGGACTGTCATTGCAGCATCTCCACAACACGTAAAGATTTCTTTTTTCCAGATACTTCAAATTCTTCACCACGACCCCTTGAATCGTTCGTCGTTCATGTAGTATTGTCGCCCTCTATTGGAAACGTCTTGTCATTGTTAGATTGGTGCTTTAATATGCGCAGCAGTGGAAAGACGCGGCGGTTCTGCAAAGTTAAAGTGAGTCAAAAGATTTGTTTTTCGTATTCCATTTAAATTTGAAAAGTAAAAGTTGCAGGTTAGTATGTAAGTCTTGTTCCTTTGAGATTTGAAGGCCGAGAATCATACAGCTTGCATGGATTGATTTTTATAACAACATTCTCAGCCCGTTTAAATCCCGTTCAGAATCTCTTTAGATTTGAGCCAGCAATGAACAGAGAGTGCCAGTCTCTCACACTCGCCCACGTAGGTACGGACTCTGAGACCAATTTGGATTCACCGATTAGGAAGGAATATTTCGGGGAAAAAAAAGAAAGAAATATATCCAACCATTCATGATCTAAACCCGATTATGCAGCACAGATTCGTGGAGAATCTGGAGCCTAGAAGAGCAAGCAGCTGTTCTTCGTTCTTTCATGTATTTTCTGGTCGTTTTATCCGGTACACCAGGACCTACCTGACGACAGGGTTGCGCCAGTGCAATGAACACACGGATTCACACCGACCTGAGTACCTAACACGCCTGTCTTCAGGATGTGGAAGGAAATGCGCATGCACAACAGGGAAGATGCTCAGGGCCGCGTGACTCGGCGGAGGTAACCATGGAGACGCGTAAACAGAAGCGCTCTCGCGGAAGCAGGCCTCTTTCCCAAAGTCCGCAATCCTCAACATAAAGCGGGTTTGCCGCGCTGTTCACTCTTCATAAAACCAACAACAATGAGTTTCGGCTCTTACAACCCAAATGTGCGGATTGGAAACTGGAACGAAGACTTGTGTCTCGAAGAGGTAAACCAGTCACGATTTATCTGGCGATGTCTTGCAGGCGTTTTTTCTTGTAACCCGTTCTCGTAGTCTGATTTAGAGTCGCGGTGCAGTAGATGACCGTTTCCTGCATGGCTACAATGGCTGCTATTAATTTACTCAAAACAGAATATTAATACACCATAACCAAGAGAATATGATTGTCGAGCTTGTGGCCCTGCTCGCTTTAAAAGTTCTAACAAACTTATGCTTATAATTGCACTGATTTTTACATAGCCGCGCTCGCCGACAAGTATACATGTTTCATGATTCAAATAAAATTTCTAATTGCTGATAAACTTATTATTTGGTAGAGTTAATCTTTTAAAATGCTTTTCAATCTTTGAGATGTCTGTGAATTGATTTCCTCTCTCTCATTTAGGATGCCATTAAGGATTTTTTGGGAAAGAAGGAAAAGGGAGAACTTATCACCCAAAAAGCTGGTTTTCTGAAAGAAAATATTTATAAACCGGTAATTGTATGCACTGTATTTTACTTTTAATCTTTGCAATTTTCAGATCGTTTTAGAGGAGGTATTAAGTAATGTAGGGTAGCAATTAGTATCGGAGTCCTGGGTCCAAATCGAAGTCAGTGTGGGGTTTCCATACACTAAAGGTGCCAGAGTGGCTCTTCAGAACGAGGCCATATAGGGGAGCCATGTTTAACAAAAATGGAGGTGATCTGTAATGCATTTGAGAAATCTCAAAGTAGTATCTTGAAATCAATTTGAGATATCAAAAAATGTATTTACTGCTGTGGGCTGGCACCCTTCCCGGGGTTTGTTTCCTGCCTTGCGCCCTGTGCTGGCTGGGATTGGCTCCAGCAGACCCCGTGACCCTGTAGTTAGGCTATAGCGGGTTGGATAATGGATGGTTGGATAAAATGTATTTAATGTAGCTTTCCGATTTCCGAAAATATGCTGCATTTAATACATTTCAAGATCTCTCAATCTGCAGATGTCTTCAAAAGTTTCCCTCTCCGGTACATATTTAGATATCTAATAATTAAGTCTGTAGGCATTTTGAGATACCTGAAATGTCGTTCAAGGTCTCTCAAAATAACTTCAATGTGGACATAACGTCCTTAATTAAGAGATCTCCAAATGACTGTCCGATATCGAAAAAACGGACCGGAAGCTTTTCGGGATATTTGGAAATGTTTTTGATGCATTCCAGATGTTAGTATTATTTTAATTTACAGTATCTGAAATGCATTTTGACGTGGCTCCATTGCCAAATATCTTTATATTGACTTACGATTCAGATGTCTAAAATACACACTTTTAGTCCTCCATTTCAGGGGTCTTAAAACTTATCTCAAATACGTCTCCAAGACCTGAAGTTATCTAAATATCATTTGCAGATATCTACAATGATTTGCAGTACCTCAGATGCGTCCCCAGATATCTTTAAGAAGACATTACCTTGTTTTACGTTTTCTAAAGATCCTTTTTAGATCTCCACAGTGCATTTCAAGACGTCCCGCAAGTCCGTTTCCAGATTTCTCCAAATTCGTTTCAGCAAGCTCCTTGATTGAGTCTTACTTACTGACTTGGGGCACTTCTTATTTCTTCAGGTTCCCCCCCCCCCCAAATGTGTAGCCCACGGTGGTCTCTCCCTTCTATTTCCTTTCAGATTGATCTATCGGTGACAGCTGATGGATTTATTCACTTTGGAGACGTGGTAATGCTTCTAAATCTGGGAAGAGAGAAGGAAAGTGTGAACAGCAGCGATCCGCCCCGGGAACCCGCCACCTTGAGTATCAATGTCGATGAGACCAAAATCGGCAAGCTGGCTTCAGTTCAGGCTCCTTGTGAAGTGACGGCGAGCCCAAGCCTCTTTCCAAGCGTGAGGAATGCTTTTGTCATTGTCAGGTAAGGTGACTCGACCTTTGGTGACGATCTGCAGCTCTTATTGGAGCTTATGGGGAAAACTGCATAAGCAACTCGGTTCACCAACTCGCTATTGTCATTTAAGCTGATCCTATTGTAGGTGAGGTCTGGGACCCCCTCTCTGGGTCTCCATGCAGGTGGGTCACCACATGTTATATATGACTATTAAATCAGGAAAAAAATATTTAGACACTTAGAGATAGCTATAAAAGAGGTCATGCAATATAAGATTGTGTATCTCACACTCACACTTCCTCCTTTGATCACGTCATTAGAGCCAAACTGACCAATCATATTGCTGTAAGGGACAGGACACACACACACACACACACACCTTAGTATTGTATTATATACCAGCCACGGTATGTGTTGAAGACGGTTAACAGAATAATTAAAAAATATTTGCGATCTCTTGCCCAGCTTGTACCTTCAACACCTTTCCTCCGTATCCCCTTGTATCTGAACGTCTCTTCACTGTCGCTCCTTCTCTCAAGCCTGTGCCCATAGAGCCCGCTCCTCATTATTCTCGAGACGCCTTTCTCGCCTCCTCTCCTGTTTTATACTTTCAGTCTTTGAAGGTGACTCTGTCAGCATGAGGTTTACGCCTCTACTAACTCTTGTGTCTTGTCCAACGCTCCTTCTCACGCTCTCTGTCATAATTTTTAGGGCGCCTTTCTCGCCTCCTGTCCGGCTTCATGCTTCCCGTTTTTGAAGGCGACTCTCTCAGCATGTGCCTCTTCTCCTCCTCGTGCATCTCACACTCGCATTTTCTCTTTCTATTCATCACCAAAGCTAAACTGGTCAGCTTGGCCTTGGTGAGATTTGGTCAATCAGATTGCTCGAAGGGGCTGGACACACAGACCATAGTGTTTTATTATACACTAGAAATTTGCTGAGGTTCTTCTTATTCTTCTTAATAAAAATAAAATAATTTAAATGATAATAATAATTAATATTATTATTGGCGGCACGGTGGCACAGTGGGTAGCGCTGCTGCCTCGCAGTTGGGAGACCTGGGGACCTGGGTTCGCTTCCCGGGTCCTCCCTGCGTGGAGTTTGCATGTTCTCCCCGTGTCTGCATGGGTTTCCACCCACAGTCCACAGACATGCAGGTTAGGTGGACTGGCGATTCTAAATTGGCCTTAGTGTGTGCTTGGTGTGTTTGTGTGTGTCCTGCGGTGGGTTGGCACCCTGCCTTGTGCCCTGTGTTGGCTGGGAATGGCTCCAGCAGACCCCCCGTGACCCTGTGTTCGGATTCAGTGGGTTGGATAATGGATGGATTATTATTATTATTGGGTGGCACGTTGGCGCAGTGGTAGCACTGCTGCCTCGCAGTAAGGAGACCTGGGTTCGCTTCCCATGTCCTCCCTGCATGGAGTTTGCATGTTCTCCCCATGTCTGCATGGGTTTCCTCTCACAGTCCAAAGACATGCAAGTTAGGTGCATTGGTGACACTAAATTGTCCCTAATGTGTGTGTGTGTGCCCTGCGGTGGGCTGCCGTCCTGCCCAGGGTTTGTTCCTGCCTTGCACGCCCTGTGTTAGCTGGGATTGGCTCCAGTAGACCCCCACGGCCCTGTAGTTAGGATATAGTGGGTTGGATAATGGATAGATTATTATTAATGATGATGATCATTATTATTGAAATAATAATAATAATGATGATGATGATTATTGATCATCAGTGAGAGGAGGTTGAGCATCAAAAATAAAAGAAGTGAGTGTTCAGGGTGATGTTTTTAGATTGGTGCAGAATTGGCTCAGACACAGGAACCAGAGGGTGACGGTGCAAGGAACCCAATCAGAGTTGCCCGATGTGAACAGTGGTGTCCAGCAGGGGTCACTGCATTTTTTTTTAACATCTATAAATGATTTGGATAGGAATATAAGTAACTTAAGCTGTTTAAGTTTGCAGATGATACAAACCTAGGAGGGTTAACAGTTAATTGAGAATCCGTTAAATCATCACAGAGGGGCTTGGACAGCAGACAGGCTTGGGCAGATTTGTGGCAGATGATATTTAATGTCAGTAAATGTAAAGAATTACACGTAGGGATTAAAAATGTGAGGTTTGAATACACAATGAGTGGTCGGAAAAACGAGAGTCCACCTTATGAGAAGGATTTAGGAGTCGTAGTGGACTCTAAGCTATCGACTTCCCAACAGTGTTCAGAAGCCATTAAGAAGGCTAACAGAATGTCAGGTTATATAGCGCCTTGACGTGTGGAGTACAAGTCACAGTAGGTTCTGCTGAAGCTTTATAACACACTGGTGAGGCCTCATCTGGAGTCCTGGGTGCAGTTTTGGTCTCCAGGCTACAAAAAGGACATAGCAGCACAAGAAAAAGTCCAGAGAAGAGCAACGAATCTGATTCAGGGCTACAGGGGAGGAGTTATGGAGGGAAGACTGAAGGAGTTGAGCCTGTTAACCATTTAATGTCAGTAAATGTAAAGAATTACACATTGGAAGTAAAAATCTTAGATTTGAATACACAATGGGTGGTCAAAAAATCGAGAGTACAGCTTATGAGAAGGATTTAGGAGTCACAGTGGAATCTAAGTTACTGACTTCCAGGCAGTGTTCAGAAGCTATTAAGAAGGCTAACAGAATGTCTGCTTATATAATGCCTTGATGTGTGGAGTACAAGTCGCAGGAGGTTCTGCTCAGGCTTTATAACACACTGGTGAGGCCTCATCCGGAGTCCTGGGTCCAGTTTTGGTGTTCATATAACAAAAAGGACATAACAGCACAAGAGAAAGTCCAGAGAAGAGCCACTTGGCGATTCAGGGCTACAGGGGAAGAGTTATGAGGGAAGACTTAAAGAGCTGAGCCTTTACAGTTTAAGCAAAAGAAGATTAAGAGGAGACCTGACTGAAGTGTTTAAAATTATGAAGGGAATTAGTCCAGTGGATCGAGACTGGGACTTCAAAATGAGTTCATCAAGAACACAGGGGCACAGTTGGAAACTTGTTAAGGGTAAATTTTGCACAAATGTTAGAAAGTTTTTCTTTTCATAGAGAACCAGAGACACGTGGAACATAAGTGACCAAGTCGTGTGGTGGACAGCAGGACTTTAGGGACCTTCCAACCTCTACTTCATGTCATTTTTGAAGATTCAAGTGGATAGGACTGTTGAGCTTTGTTCTTGTCCAGATTGTTCTGATATTCTAATGTACTCCTCCTGCAGTTAATTCACTTGATGTCACCGATTAGGAAAGGCACACACTGGTCTATAGAAGGCCCCAAGGAGGATTTTTTTTTTTTGCCATGATGGGTTTAGTTGGTGAAATTCTTGACCAGGACCAACATTTTTCCTCGTGGGGAATTTATACGGTGACCTGCAACTCCACTTTTTTCCATCCCTGCTAGTTTAAATATAAAATCACCATTCTTGCCTTCTAACAGTCCAATATGAAGTATCCTACCAGGAGACACCACACATTTATTTCATAATAGTTTCCTGGTGCTTCTGCTTTCCAGCCTAAATAAGATTTTTTGACCTCTTCAGATAGAAAATATATTTTCAAAATTGTGTAAGTCATTGAAGCTTGGTCATCTTTATTTAACAGCGTAGACAGCAGCAGACCAGGAGACCCTCTCACCTTTGGCCAGAGTTTTGCGATTAGAACCACTGAGGGATTTGCCGGAGGGGTAAGTTCATGTCCTTGTCCATTTTTGGAGTCGTTCTGATTGCTAACTTTCATACGATAATAGAGATTAGAAACTTTAACTCAGAGGGTTGAAGGATTGGCGTTGGGGGATGAAGCTTTTTCCTACATCTTTCCTACTTTTTCCTGCATTCACCTGTAAAGTAGTTCTTATTAAATCCAAACTGGGAGAAGAACTTCATCCAGTATAACAGTTGGTCCAACATACCACCCACTACTACTTTGGGGCGAGGGGGGGGGGCCTGTCCCATCCAACATCGACTGCTACAGCTCTGTGGGGTCATGCTGGCCTCGCACAGCATCATGGGATTCAGAGGATAAAAAAAGTTGGTCTACGCTGGTGGCACAGAGAAGTTTCTGGAAGATATTTGGAAGAGAAGGTCACCGACGAACCCAGCAAAAACCCTCAAATTTTGCCGACTGTCACTATTTCACAACACAAGTGTGTTATAAACTATGACCATTTTTTTGCTTATTCATTTCCGTGCCAATTGTATGCCAGCCTTTATTGTGTGCAATGCTAGCATCAGTGCCAGTTGAAGCCCATTTGGAGCCCTAGGTAGTATTAGACTTCACCGACCTGCCACCTTCACCTGGAGCATGAGCCCCTTCAGTTGCATAATTGGCACCCCTCGGTTTACATAACGTGGACCTCACGGAGCGCTTGAGCCCCTTAGTGTCTCCACCTTTCATAAACGGAGCCCCTAATGGATTGACTGGCTCAGGCTGTAATCACCATTCTGACTTTGTTGGTGCCACCTGCCCATGTCACACCGTCCCTACATCTGCCACTCACTAGCACATAAGTCATTTCACATTATATATTTTTTACACAACTCTGTACTGTATATTTATACGTTTTATTTTATATTTTTTCCATCATCAGCTGTATTTAACAAGTGACAATCAATCATTCCAAAAGTGTGCTAAGAAATCCCGACTTCAAGAAGTCAGCCTGGTTGACCAACCTTCTTACTTGACGTGCTGGAAGGTCATCTTCTATGATCCACAGATGCGGCTTGAATATGAAGGGTGTCCCATTCCGGTAAGGCCTTTACTTGTAAAAAGTGATGACAACTGTGGGGAATGAGAGGCTGCTGTTACAGCTCTTTTATCCAGAGGGCGACATTGTGCATTTGTTGAATTTGATGTTCCCTATAGAGAAGCTCTGTTCAGAATTAAGTGTCTGTTGGTTTGCTAAGTGTATTTCATTGATTTTTTTATCAGTTGGGTGGCACAGTGGCTAAATCTGCTCCCTCACACATTCAGTGTGCTACGTTATCGTCCCATGGGTGGGTCTTCACTCTGCCAGATTTGATAATCCTGATAATCAGTTAGGATTTTCCTATTTGGGTCTTTGAACATCCTAAAGATGTGAATGGTTAGGTTACAGCGAGAGCTGCTTCAAACTGCAAACATTGTCTCACTAATCTAAAAAAGCTTAATTCTAATCCATCCTTATTAAAGCATGGTACAAACAAATCCACCTTATTTAATAAAAGGATACATGTATGTGTGTCTGTCTTTATGTCCACCTGATTACTATGTCTCAGTCATTGCAAAAGATGGTGCATCACAAAACATTTTTAGTAATAAAATGCGTTACATGGGTCATCCTATCAGATGGCGTGTCACAAACACTGCTTTTATGACTCATATACCAAATGGCATATAATTTGTCATTCCAACAGATTGTAACGGCCGACCCCTTACCCAGCCGGCAGCTACACCTCCAAGACCTGTGGCCTGGATAATTTACTGAGTATGAATCTAACTATCAAACCATAACTCTAACAAATTACACTTTTCCCCACAATCGACAGTGTAAATATAAACACACAAAAGCTGGCATGTAAAAATTATACTGATTAAATGTATTAAATCAAACAACAAGACAAATGCAAAAATAGAAAGAAACATATAAATATACATTATCCCTCCACCACATCAACAACGAGACACCAACAAAACCCTCCCTTGCCCCTGTAACATAACACACAACACGAATAACAAAAAATGAATGATCGTGAACTTGAGTCCGGTTATAAAAACTGTCCTGAATATGGTTGACTGAACTAGCAATAAATGAGTCGTTTGATTTTCCCGGAACAAAATGGAGCAGCCTCACCGTGAATCCTCGGCGCGTGGTGGATGATGAAGTCTGACCCTGGGGGTCTCTCTTGACGAGGGTATTGAAGTAAGTCCGGCAGATTGAAAAACAAACTGGATGAAAATGCGCGATGTAGAATACAGCAGGTACCGATGGCTCGTGGTCGTGAAAATGAAATAGTCTCCTTCTCTCCTCTCTGAATACTTAAATAGTCCTGCGACGGCTGTAATTGATTAATAGTGAACAGGTGTTTTCCAGGTTTGAGGCTGTGGTCTTCTTCCATCAAAGGGGGACGGCATTTCCTGATACACACACACACACACAGCAAACGGGACAATGGAAACAAGACGCACTCCGTACTAACATCTGACAACACTAACTATGTAGTCCCGCTACAAGATGGCACATCAGCAATGTTAAACAGTGCGTGCGTCAAACTGGTGAGTGTCTGTGGCACCAAATCCTAATCCTCGATAAGAAGGATGAGACAGACCAGAATTAAGGTAGAAAGATCTTAACCAACTGCTGAACGTTTCAAAGGAAGGAATAGTTGCAATGGCTTTGTAGAACTAAATGTTTATTTGCAGACAAATATTTATGTGTGGTTTCTGAAACAGAACAAATACAATAACATAAAATAACTCGCAAATTAAAGGCTCAGAGAATGCTAAAACAGGTAATTCCCAAAAGGGCCAGTAGATGGCAGCATAAATTAACAGAGCGCTATGACGTGCTGTCGTTGACAAAAGGCACTAAATAAAATGTACCAAATACGTTAGCGCTGTACAGACTCAAACAAATCACTATTTACGCAACTATTACCAAGTCTGATTTCTTCAAGAACTTATATATTACTAAAGAAGCAACATTTATGAATGTACTTATGCAGTTTTGAATGTTAAACTGAACACACTTTAACATAAAGGATTGTCTGGGGGCAGCACGGTGGCGCAGTGGGTAGCGCTGCTGCCTCGCAGTTGGGAGATCTGGGGACCTGGGTTCGATTCCCGGGTCCTCCCTGCGTGGAGTTTGCATGTTCTCCCCGTGTCTGCGTGGGTTTCCTCCGGGCGCTCCGGTTTCTTCCCACAGTCCAAAGACATGCAGGTTAGGTGGATTGGCAATTCTAAATTGGCCCTAGTGTGTGCTTGGTGTGTGGGTGTGTTTGTGTGTATCCTGCGGTGGGTTGGCACCCTGCCCAGGATTGTTTCCTGCCTTGTGCCCTGTGTTGGCTGGGATTGGCTCCAGCAGACCCCCGTGACCCTGTGTTCGGATTCAGCGGGTTGGAAAATGGATGGATGGATGGATGGATTGTCTGAACTTATTGGTGAAACAACGTTACGAGCTTTATCATTACTTTTAGAAAATTATTTCTAATAAAATAAACAGCAAAGCGTAACTTACATCAGACAGACTCACACAAAGTCAACAAACAATTGAATAAATGCGGGTGCATACAGTACAGCGTTTTCCGTGTATCAGATACAGAAATAATAGTGCGCATGCTCACGCATAACCTGTGAGCGTGATGACGCAACAGACAGCGTGCTCAGACTTTTGTACAAGCAACATTTACACTGCTTTTTCAAATACTATACCAAATGGCATATAACAGAGGTAAATGCATTGTATTTGTCATTTCAACAGATGGCGCATCACAAACACTGCTTTTATGACTCTTATACCAAATGGAATATAATTTATGATTCCAACAGAGGGCGCATGAAAAGTATTAACACTACTTTTACAAATCCTATACCAAATGGCATATAGCAGAGACAAATGTATTCTATTTGTCATTTCAACAGATGGTGCATCATAAACATGAGTGCTGCTTTTACAAATCCCATACCAACTAGCATATACTGTAAAATTTGTCATTTGCATTTGTCATTCCAAGAGATGGCACAATAGAAACATTAGCGCTGCTTTATGAATCCCATATAAAATGGCATACAACAGAGAAAAATGCATTTCATTTGTCATTCTAACAGATGGTGCATCAGAAACATTAGCAGTGCTTTTACGATTCTCATACCAAATGGCATATAACAGAGACAAATGCATTGTATTAGTGCAAATGCCATCTGTTGGAATGACAATCTGTACATTTGCACCTGGAGTTGAATTGGGTCGTGTGTATCTGGGGTTTTGGGGCTCTGTGCTTCTCCCTACTGTTCACACCATATATAATCAAAATAAACAAAAAGGAAAGAAATCTTTTTGCAAAGATAGAGCAGACGTCTTTTCAGATGGGAGTCTAATAGTGAACTAACTCAAAGATTGCCAGATTGCACGTTATGTGGGGTCAAGGAGGGCGGACAACGGAAGTGACCTCAGAGGTAGAAAGGCTGTGAATATTTTATCTATGTATGATCATATTAATGATTCCATTGATAGCCGAGACATTAGCAATGTTTCTAATGGCTATCACTGCTTGACATGACCCTTTTTAAATTTCTTACCAACCAGGAGAAGATCAGAATGAACCAGCTTCTATTAGCATGTGTTCCATGTGGACACAACATCAGCTCCGTTCCATTCAGATGTTAAGGCCCCTGCTTTCTTACTGCCACATCCACGCTTATTACTGACAGCCGCTGCTCTCTTATTATCCGGGATTAAATTATATTAGTCAGGAGTTCTTATATGTGTTTTTGTTTTAATAATATTTATATTTTTCTCGAGCTTTTACAACTATGCATTTCACTGCAGTTTGCACTGTGTGTCATTATGTACAGTTTGTGACATATATAAAATTTGATTTGATTATTGTTTCATGAACTTAGGTGATTTAATGTTTTCTGTCATTTTAAATTCTAACAGGCCAATTTAAGGACGCTCGTCGTCCACTGTAAAACAAACCAGTGCCTCGCCGCCCTTGGACAGCACACCATGTGGTAAGTTCAGTGCCCACCGCTTGGTTGTAGTGTAGCATAATAAGGTCCATCTTTTTAACCTTCTTGATTTAAAATCTATATACAGTGTGTATAAACATTTTCCACCATTTTAGAGTTGTGTGTTGTTAAGTGTTAGAGTTATACAGTCATCGTTGTCACACATAAAGAGTCCTGTGAAATTCTTACTCCCTTGTACTAATCAGCCTGCCACGAT
Organism: Erpetoichthys calabaricus; assembly: GCF_900747795.2. Classification (NCBI taxonomy): domain Eukaryota; kingdom Metazoa; phylum Chordata; class Cladistia; order Polypteriformes; family Polypteridae; genus Erpetoichthys; species Erpetoichthys calabaricus. The sequence continues at coordinate 90,480,563 of NC_041410.2, read as the reverse complement.
TACTTGACCTTAAAACTTGTGTCTTCTTTACCTGAAGAATCAGAGAACTTGGAAGTCATTAACAGAAAAACATTTTTTTTTTCTTCGCATATTTGTGAATGAGCCACCCACCAAAAGCATCTAGAAGAATATGCAAATCCAGTCTAATTTATGAATGCAATTAAAGAAACAAAGATAATGAATTAGCGGAAGCTGTCATAATTGTTGTGTCAGATATTTGAAATATTAAAATGTCTGCTTCAAATGAAACATTTAAAATTTCAAATATTCTGGATTGTAACAGAAATGTTCATTTTGTCACCTTCTGATGGCGGCCCAAAGATGGATAGACCCCTAGTGAAGGATCCAAAATTAAAAATAACCTCATATTTGTAATCCCTGACCTTGAAATAGTCTAAAACGACACCCCACATGCTTAGTTTTGACATTTGTCATTGTAACCTACTAGGAGTGACTCTGAGGGGGTGAGGACCACCGGTGCAGAATCAGATCTCTAAAATTTGATGATATCTGTGATCAGCCACCACAAAATGACATGCCCGTATTGCCGATCCCCATTTTTATGACGTTTTGTGAAACTTTGACCCCTTGTATCCCATTAGGCATTGCCCAACTTCAAGTCCGTTTTTGCTTCAGATCCCTCCTCTTTATCATAAGGGTGCGATTTCATGCACAAAATATGATCCAAAAATGGCCTACAGTTGAAAGTTAGAGGGCACAAAATTGAGGAGAACCCCCAAAAAGGCTCAGTGTCTTGCATAAGTGGACATTGAGATGAGGTGAACAGTACTGTATATCATTTCTGGGGTCTTCTCATACCGTTGAGTCAGGAGGTGCCCGACTAAACAATCTGAAGTGATTTCAAAGGGTTCAGAAGTACACAAACATGTTTAACATAAAATATCATTATACAGTGGGTCTAGAAAAGAATCCATCCATCCATTATCCAACCCGCTTAATCCTAACTACAGGGTTACGGGAGTCTGCTGGAGCCAATCCCAGCCAACACAGGGCGCGCAAGGCAGGAAACGAACCCCGGGCAGGGCACCAGCCCATCGCAGAGAAAAGAATCCCCCCTGTGAAATATTCCCATTGTTATTGCTTTACAGCCTTAAATGAAAACACACAAACTAATATTTCTTCCCAGCTTTACTTACTCAATGCAATCTCTAACATCCAAGTGAAGGATATCACAACTACAGTTCAGAAAAATGATAAAAAATCAAAAACCCACTGAGATTAATTAAGGATCACCCCCCAATGTCAATGTCATTTTGTTGAAGCCCCTTTTTCTTTAATGACAGCCTTGAGTCTGTTGGGATTCTTCTCTATCAGCTTTGCACACCTAGATTAGTAATATTTGCCCCCGACTCTTCTTTACAGTTTAACTGTTCAAGTTCGGTCAAATTGGATGGTGGATATTGGTGGTCTGCTATCTTCAGATCTTTCCACAGATTTAGTTCTGGGCTCTGACCGGCTACACCAGGACATTCACTTTTTTCCTCCTTCAGCCACCATGTGGTCAATTTTGCTGTGTGCTGCGGGTTGTTGTCGTGTTGAAAGGTGAACGTTCTGCCCATCTTCAACTTTCTGGCAGATGGTAGCAGGTTGTCCTCAAGAATTTGATGGTATTTTGCCCCATCCATTTTTCCTTCTACCCTAACGAGACCCCCACGCCCCCCACAACAGGATGCTGCCTCCTCCATGCTTTACTGTAGGTATGGTGTGTTGTGGATGGTGAGCTGCATTGGTGTACCGTTTGGTATTGAGGCCAAATAGTGTGATTTTGGTCTCATCTGACCCTAAGACCTTTTTCCACTTGGCATCAGAATCTTCAAGGCTCAGACGAGCCTCAGTGTGGCCTTTCTTGATAAGTGCGAACCTCCCGAACAAGCCACAATTGTGGAGCGCTTGTGAAATTGTTGTCACATGCACACCATTAATGACCACTCTGTGCCATTAAAATCCTGTAACTCCTTCAAAGTGGCCATTGGCCTCTTGGTAGCCTCTCTTACCAGTTTCCTCCTTGCTCTTCTATCCAGTTTGGAGGGTCCTAGTCGTACCAAACACTTCTTTATGATGGACTTTACTGTACTCCTTGGCATTGATAAAACCTTTGAGATGTTTGTGTCTCCATCTCCTGCCTTATGTCTGTCCACAACTCATACCTGAGATCTTTTGAAAGTGACTTGCCACCCACAGTCAGTTGTTGGCTGTCAGTTGCACTGCCAAGCAAGGGAATGAACGCTCCAGGAACAGCTTCACTAATCACACTCATTACAACTGAGCACAGCCAGTAACCAGGGTCTGCAATGGAAATGGTGGTGATTGAGTTTGGGGGGGTGGGGGGGGTCCTTTATTCATCTCAGGATTGCTTGTTTTTGATTTTTTAAAATTCTTCTGAACTGTAGCTGTGATATCTTTCACTCGGATGTTAGAGATTGCATTGAGTAAGTAAAGCTGGAAAAAATATTGGTTTGTGTGTTTTCATTTGAGGCTGTAAAGCAAAAAAAAAAAAGGGAATATTTCGAGGGGGGGGTTTCTTTTCTATACACACTGTATATAAACACAGTATACTGTATGTACACAGTTCTATAAGGTTTGTATGTTAATAATATGCTGTATATACAGCAACTCTACTACAGCAGCATACTTGTAGAACTCCTTTTCTGTGGGAAGATGCGATTATAAGTTAAACGATCGCTGATCTGAAATTCCAATTATTTCATTTTTTTAACAGGACACCTTATGGCCAAGAATATGAAGTGACAGCCCACACTTTTTTGGATGCTCACAAGGCTGAACGGGACCCAAATCACTGGCTTTTCATTACCAGGGACCCTGGCAATGGCAGCCCTACAATGATCGAGAGGTCAAATCCAATACCTGAAAGGATGTCGGACAAGGAATGACTGAGTGGCAGCCGTGACAAGGAGACCGCCACATAAACTGTGAACCCTCTGGCTGCACCTTGAAAAGCTTTTCAAATGTCTCGTTATTATGTCACATTCTGAATTTTCATTTAGGGGACAAACAGTAAATTGAGGTGCCCCTGAGTCGCTCCGTTTTGGTGTCTTTCTTACCAGATGCTTTTAGATTCAAATGTTAATCCCGGAAAGGCCAGGGGAGAGATGAAGGAGAGGATGCCATAGCTGACCGTCTGTGATATAAAGGCGTCAGTTGGCTTTTGTTTTTTGGTGGAGGTCTTCTGTTACACTTCCTCTCTCATATTATCAATAATCCGGATGCCCCTTATGACTTTTCGAGTGCGATCGTCAGTTCTGTTATCGGTGGCTGGTGCGGCACTGCTTAACTTTTTCCAGAGCGTTAAGATTAAATTATGGGGGGTGTGGCCTGAGGAATGGTCAAAGGTCAAAATGGTCCAAAGCACAGTTGCTGCTTCGCTCCTGGGCCAGGAGTTCATTTCCAAGTCAGTATGAAGATGGGCATGTTCTCCATATGACTAATATATATATATATATATATATATATATATACATACAGTGGAACCTCGGTTTACAAGTGTTTTGCAAGACTAGCAAAAATTTTTAATAAATTTTGACTTGATAAACGAGCGAGGTCTTGCAATACGAGTAGTATGTATACGCTTGTCTGCTGGGTGTCATGTGATCACAACTGAGCTGATGGTTCTTCTCTCTCTCTCGCTGCAGGATTGTGGGTAATCGTCTCCTATTGTCTGTCTGGGTCGGCGTGCCTCACTCAGATAGTCAACATCCGTACGAGCGTATAGTGTTTACTACAGCATTGTGACTCTGTATTTGTGTGCTGTGACGTGCAAGTCCCCATCTTGCACCCCAAAACACGAAGCTGAGTCTCAGTACTTTAGCAACACCAGCTTTATAAAGCTTGAAACAGCAACAGCGCGGTTATTTATTGTAGAGGGATCTGCCACAGACACAGCAGTCAGGCAGGGTCGTGGCCAAGTAGTACTGTGGCCTACACATTTATAACGTTCCTTGTTCCTTGTATCACCCATCGATGGCAGGCGCTTATAGCATGTCCGCGATCTTTTCGGATTCGCTTTTATGATGAACTGCTACAGCGCTGGGAGACTGCGATTGCTTTGGTACGCTCTTCCGCGTGTCGTCCCGTTGGGTGGAATCCCACAAGAGTTTAGAAAGTCACTCACACCAGCCATGATTCTTTTTAAAGGTAAAGTGCAGGTTAATTTGTTTTATGTATTGTTACTTTATATTTTGCATTAATCATTTTTATATGAATAATTTTAGGTTGTGGAACGAATCATCCGAGTTTCCATTATTTCTTATGGGGAAATTCACTTTGATATACGAGTGCTTTGGACTGTGAGCACGTTGCTGGAATGAATTATGCTCGCAAACTGAGGTTCCACTGTATTATTATTATATATAAATATATCCATCCATCCATTTTCCAACCTGCTGAGGGTCACGGGGGTCTGCTGGAGCCAATCCCAGCCAACACAGGGCACAAGGCAGGAACCAGTCCCGGGCAGGGTGCCAACCCACTGCAGGACACACACAAACACACCAAGCACTCACTAGGGCAAATTTAGAATTGCCAATCCACCTAACCTGCATGTCTTTGGACTTTGGGAGGAAACCCACGCAGACACGGGGAGAACATGCAAACTCCACGCAGGGAGGACCCGCGAAGCAAACCCGGGTCTCCTAACTGCGAGGCAGCAGCTCTACCACTGCGCCACCGTGCCGCCCTATATAAATATATATATATATATATTTATATATAACAATACATTTTATTAATATAGCACCTTTCCCATGCTCAAGGCACTTCAAAGAGAGTTTAGGAAAGAACATCAGGGTATACAGTATATGGCATTGTAATAAGATAGAGTAAGAGTAAAATAGTAAATTCAGAGAAAAGCCTAACAGACAACATCATTGGTGGTCTCGCACACACACACAGGTTACATGAGCATCTTGACAGAGAGGTAAACTGAGAGAAAGGTAATAAAGTCAAGTAGAGCTAAAAGCCATCCTGAACAGATGAGTTTTGAGTTGTTTTTTAAAAGCTGATCTCATTAATTTCGGTAGGTCATTCTAGAGTCTGGGCGCTATACAGCTGAAGGCCCTGCTGTCACCAATGGAGTGTAGATTAGTGTGGGACACAACAAGATTACCAGAATCAGAGGACCTTACTGGGCCAACAGGCACATAGTGATGGAGAAGGTCACTGATGTAGTTTGGTGTGAGGTCATTTAAGGCTTTGTAGGTTATCAGTAGAATTTTATTTTCAATCCTGTAAGACACAGGGAGCCAGTGAAGGCGAAGCAGAATGGGTGTGATGTGCTCGCTGCTGCTGGTCTGTGTCAGGACTCTTACAGCGGAGTTTTGAATAAACTGGAGCTGTGATATAAGATTAGAAGGGGCACCTGCCAGTAGAGAATGTGGCAAATGTGATAAAAGCAGGGACAAGCTTCTCAGCATTAGAAAAGGAGAGGAAGGAGCGAACACGGGATATGTGACAGAGGTGAAAGTAAGTAAGTAAGTAAGTAAGTAAGTAAGTAAGTAATATGGCCAAGGGGAAGCATGTAAATACAGAAGAGAAGAGGGCCGAGGACAGAGCCCTGAGGAGCTCCTTGTGTGACTGGCGCTGAGCTGGATCTGCTGTTGCCAAGACTAACAAACTCTTGCCTATCAGTCAGATAGGACTTGAACCACTGGAGGGCAGTGCCAGAGATACCCAGCATGTTCTCCATTCTGGACAGTAGAATGTCATGTCTGACCTGAGTGTCAAATGCTGCACTGAGGTGTAACAGAATTAATATGCTGGTTTGGCCAGAGTCTGCTACCATAAGCAAATCATTGGTTACTGTTTCACAGCTGTGCTAGGCCCTGAAACCAGACTGAAAGGGTTCCATCAAATTATTAGAAGTTAAGTAATTGGTGAGTTGGGAGGCTACAACACGCTCGAGAACTTTTGACAGAAAAGGTAAGTGGGAAATAGGCCGAAAGTTATTCAGATTGTCAGCATCAAGACCAGACTTTTTTAACATTGGGGTTACAGAAGCGATTTTAAAAGTGAACGGCACAAAGCCAGTGTCAAGGGATGAGTTTATTATTGTTGTAACAGTCGGGATTATGGCATGAAGGCAGGATTTAAGTAGTGTGCTGGGGATGGGGTCCAGTTGTAACGGCCGACCCCTTACCCAGCCGGCAGCTACACCTCCAAGACCTGTGGCCTCGATAATTTACTGAGTATGAATCTAACTATCAAGCCATACCTCTAACAAATTACACCGTCGATTGTGGGGAAAAGTGTAAATATAAACACACAAAAGCAGGTATGTAAAATTATACTGATTAAATGTATTAAATCAAACAAGACAAATGCAAAAATAGACAGATAAACATATATAAATATACCTCCACCACATCAACAACGAGACGCCACCATATATAAATACAAGAAAACCCTCCCTTGCCCCTGTAACATATAACACACAACACAAATAACAAAAAATGAATGATATACGGAATGATCGTGAACTTGAGTCCGGTTATAAAAACTGTCCTGAACTAGCAATAAATGAGTCGTTTGATTTTCCCGGAACAAAATGGAGCAGCCTCACCGTGAATCCTCGGCGCGTGGTGGATGATGAAGTCCATACCCCGGGGTCTCTCTTGATGAGGGTATTGAAGTAAGTCCGGAGGATTGATAAACAAACTGGATGAAAATGCGCGATGTGGAATACAGCAGGTACAGATGGCTCGTGGTCGTGAAAATGAAAAAGTCTCCTCCTCCTCCTTCCTTCCTCTTTTGTCAGCTATTCCCTCCTGATTACTTAAATAGTCATGTAACGGCTGTAATTGATTAATAGTGAACAGGTGCTTTCCAGGTTTGAGGTTGCAGTCTCCTTCCATCATCATTCACTGATACACACAGACAGCAAACGGGACAATGGAACAAGACGCATTCAGTACTGACATTTGACAACACTAACTATGTAGCCCCGCTACACAGTACACAAGTAGTCGGCCTCATCTTACAAAGCAGATCATTAACAAATGCAGATGTGACTGTTGAGAACTTAGAGAAGGAGCTGGATGGAATGGGAAAACAGGGAGAGATATAAACAGATGGTGTATTTATGTTAGTTGAATTATTTAGATCTTTAATTTTGTTACGGAAAAAGTGGAGGAATTTCTCACAGACTTCAGTAGAAGAGGTAGTTCTGGTAGTTTATTAACTACAGATAACAAAACTCTTGGATTGTCATGGCCACTTTCTATTATTCTGCCAAAATGGGTGTTCTTGACAGCATCTAGTGCTTCTCTCTAAGCTCTTTGGTGGTCAGAGAAAGACTGGATGTGCACAGTGAGGCCAGTCTTACGTGACATTCTCTCAAGGTGTCGGCTAGCTGCTTTCATAGATCGCAATTCTGAGTTATACCAAGGAGCTGGACGCTTAAAGGAAACCTCCTTATGTTTTAAAGGAGCCGTTTTATCTAATGCTGTATGAAGAGCTGAGTTATAGTAGTCAAGAAGACTATCTAGTGTTGACGGAATTGGTCAGGGGTCCTCAAACACAGTCCTGAAGGGCCACGGTGGCTGCAGGTTTTTGCCCCAACCCAATTGCTTAATAAGAAGCCCTTATTGCTCAAGTAACACTTCTATTTCACTTTAGTTGTCTCGCTCGTTAAGATTTTGAACCCTTATTGCTTATTTTAGTCTTAAACAGCTGTATTCGTGGCTTTTAATGGCTCCTAATTAGCAATAACATGCAAATAACAAAAGAGACCAGCATTTCTCCATTTAGCTTGTTACCTACACCTGTGTGTGTATTTGTCATGCACGATTGGGTTAAATTAAATACTTGGAAGGAAATTGAAGAGAAAAAACTGAAGGACTGAGAATTACTCATCCATTTTAGCCTTCAAATCATTTGGATGATATCCTTAGAAAGGGAAAGAAAATCTAAGATATGAGAATAACCTGACATAGCAGAGTTAAAGCACTGACAAGCCATCATGAAATTAAAATTATTGGCAAGAATTGCTTTCTAACTAAGCAACCAGGTTAAAACAAAAACCTGCAGCCACTGCGGCCCTCCAGGACTGTAATTGAGGACCCCTGGAATAGGTGAAGACAGAAAAAGATCAGAAATGGATCCAGAGAGAACAGAGGGACAGATATTTTTAAGGTTTCTGTAAGAAATTTGTTGTTTACAGGTAAGAGGAGGGAGAGGTAATGAGACAGTGAAAAGTACTGCTTCATGGTCAGAGAGTCCCAAATCACTGCTATAAATGTTGGCAACAGATAGTCCAGATGTGCAGATCAGGTCCAGTATACTGTATGACCACCAGAGTGGGTGGGAAAATCGACATGTTGTGTCAAGTCAAAACAGTCCAGTAAGGATAGGAATTCATTTCTCAGTTTAGATGTGGGGATGTCAAGATGGATGTTGAAATCACAAAGAAGAATGACTCTCTGGGAAAAGGAACTTAAGTGGGTTGATAGTTCAGTCCGATCAGATAAGAAGGATGCATTGTATTTTGGAGGACGATAAAGAACAATGAGTGAGACGGGACCTGATTCCGTTATTAGTTTAAGAGCCAGGCACTTAAAAGACAATGGACAGTCAATTGGAATATTTTTGATGTTTAACTCCACTCTGACAATTACTGCAAGTCCATCGCCTTGTCTTGAGCTGCGAGGCTCTGTGTGGAAAGTGAATCCAGGTGGAGTCGCCTCCGTGAGAGACGTAAATTCATTCGGTTTTTGCCAAATCTCTGTTAAACACAGTATGTCAAGTTTGGTGTCAATGATGAATTCTGACAGCACCATTGCTTTGCCATTAAGAAATCTCAAATTAAACAATGCGATATTAGTTAAAGAGGCTTCTTTTTTGCACAGAGCCGTGATCGGAGTTTATTTTCACATAATGTAAATTTGGCACACTGACACTTCTATTTCCAGGGCCATGAGTGGGACGGAATATTCCTGAACAAATGCCGCTGGTGGTCTTTTCATCCGCAGCTCGGCGGTGGCGACCTGACCCGCGATGTACATATTTCGGGCGCCGCAAAATACCATTGTCTTTTAGGATATTCCAGTCACACCATTTGGTCTGGGCAAACTGTTTAATATGAAGGAGTTTGTCATGAGAGTATTTTAGCATGATACTTATCTGATAGCAGTGGAGAAGCAGCACAGCACAGCGGAGCCGGTAGGACAGGCGGGTGTGGTAGCGTAAATGAGTGGCGATAGCAAAGCAGCAGAAAGCATAGCAGGAGGAGGTAGCAGGATTTGGAGGTTCCAACAAACAGCCATAAACCGTAACGCAGGCATGATCACCCCAGAGCCACAAGCCAGGTGGGTATGAACATCAGATCAGTTCTTAGTCATACAGCACAGTAAAATGTATATCTACTGTATATACAGTGCATCCGGAAAGTATTCACAGCGCATCACTTTTCCCACATTTTGTTATGTCACAGCCTTATTCCAAAATGGATTAAATTCATTTTTTTCCTCAGAATTCTACACACAACACCCCATAATGACAACATGAAAAAAGTTTACTTGAGGTTTTTGCAAATTTATTAAAAATAAAAAAATCGGGAAAGCACATGTACATAAGTATTCACAGCCTTTGCCATGAAGCTCAAAACTGAGCTGAGGTGCATCCTGTTTCCCCTGATCATCCTTGAGATGTTTCTGCAGCTTCATTGGAGTCCACCTGTGGTAAATTCAGTTGACTGGACATGATTTGGAAAGGCACACACCTGTCTATAGAAGGTCCCACAGTTGACAGTTCATGTCAGAGCACAAACCAAGCATGAAGTCAAAGGAATTGTCTGTAGACCTCCGAGACAGGATTGTCTCGAGGCACAGATCTGGGGAAGGTTACAGAAACATTTCTGCTGCTTTGAAGGTTCCAATGAGCAAAGTGGCCTCCATCATCCGTAAGTGGAAGAAGTTCGAAACCACCAGGACTCTTCCTAGAGCTGGCTGGCCATCTAAACTGAGCGATCGGGGAAGAAGGGCCTTAGTCAGGGAGGTGACCAAGAACCCGATGTTCACTCTGTCAGAGCTCCAGAGGTCCTCTGTGGAGAGAGGAGAACCTTCTAGATGGACAACCATCTCTGCAGCAATCCACCAATCAGGCCTGTATGGTAGAGTGGCCAGACGGAAGCCACTCCTTAGTAAAAGGCACATGGCAGCCCGCCTGGAGTTTGCCAAAAGGCACCTGAAGGACTCTCAGACCATGAGAAAGAAAATTCTCTGGTCTGATGAGACAAAGATTGAACTCTTTGGTGTGAATGCCAGGTGTCACGTTTTGAGGAAACCAGGCACCGCTCACCACCAGGCCAATACCATCCCTACAGTGAAGCGTGGTGGTGGCAGCATCATGCTATGGGGATGTTTTTCAGCGGCAGGGACTGGGAGACTAGTCAGGATAAAGGGAAAGATGACTGCAGCAATGTACAGAGACATCCTGGATGAAAACCTGCTCCAGAGCGCTCTTGACCTCAGACTGGGGCGACGGTTCATCTTTCAGCAGGACAACGACCCTAAGCACACAGCCAAGATATGAAAGGAGTGGCTTCAGGACAACTCTGTGAATGTCCTTGAGTGGCCCAGCCAGAGCCCAGACTTGAATCCGATTGAACATCTCTGGAGAGATCTTAAAATGGCTGTGCACCGACGCTTCCCATCCAACCTGATGGAGCTTGAGAGGTGCTGCAAAGAGGAATGGGCGAAACTGGCCAAGGATAGGTGTGCCAAGCTTGTGGCATCATATTCAACAAGACTTGAGGCTGGAATTGCTGCCAAAGGTACATCGACAAAGTATTGGGCACACTCACTTATGTACATGGGATTTCTCAGTTTTTTTATTTTTAATAAATTTGCAAAAACCTCAAGTAAACTTTTTTCATGTTGTCATTATGGGGTGTTGTGTGTAGAATTCTGAGGGGAAAAAATGAATTTAATCCATTAAATTTATATATATATATATATATATATATATATATATATATATATATATATATATATATACAGTATATATGTGTGTGTGTGTATCTCAAGTCATGGCTGCACATCCAAGGGTTACCTTCCAGGTTTGCATGAGGTAAGCACTGCCACTCTGGTCTACAAGGTGGTGCAATCACTAATACACGCACATATACACACATTTCCATACACATATATATGAGGTACCGCTTAGGACATAAATCATTCCTAACAGTACATGCAGTCAGTACTGAAATACATACAAACAGTGTAAATGTTTTAGTATAGAGTGTATGCAAAGATGGCAATGATTTATGTCCTAAATGGCACCTCATACACACACACACACACATACATATTCATACTATGTATATACACATACATATATGTACACATACACACACATATACATATATTCAAACATACACATACATATATACATATGTATTCATATATATACATACATTTACTGTATACACACACACACATATACTGTATATACAGTATATGCACATACATATATATAGATAGATGTATAGACATACAGGATGAATGTTCAAAACGTAAACATTTCTCTTAATAGCAGCTAAATGTTGATCATCATAACGTGGTGGATACTAAAAATAAATTCTATGAAATAATATCAATAAGTTAAGGAGTTAAACAAAGCTTAAGCACAAAAATAGTTCAAGTTTGTCTGTTTCAGTGTACATCTACTATACAATGAATCAAACAGCAGTGATTTTGGTTTTATAAAAATACATAATTAAAGATGTGTGGATCCAATGACATTCTTTTCCTTGATTGTTAAGAGTATTTATAATAATTGTAACCTCACTTTTAGCCAGCAGATGGCGATAAAGCTACTACAATGTCTAAAGCCGTAACGAAGCTTCCATTAGAAGTGAGGAGGTCGGTAAGGAAGAACATTCTGTTACCTCCTTCATTTTACAGATCTGCAGTAACCCCAGGGTAGAAAAATCAAAGAAACTGAAGTTGAAAGTTCACTAATGAGCTGAGGAGAGTAAGTTGTGTGTTTTAGTTACAACGTAAAAAGACATGGATGCCACTTTGCTGGATATCAGAATCTCTCTTAATACTCTCACACTTACTTGAGCCAATTCAGAGTCTACCCTGGTTTGAGACACACTGTACCCACCCGGGAGGCCACTGGCACTCAGGGTCCAGTTTAGAACGGTTTATCAAACTTACACATCTGTCAATGTGCTACACGTGGGCAACAGAAATATCGACTATAAATACAAGGTGGGAAACACCGTCCTAAAGGGAGCACCCACTGAAATAGAATTAGGGGTATGTTGACACAACATTTTCACCTTCTAAGCCATGTACAGAAATGTTTAAAAAGGCAAATGAAATGTTAGGATATATAGTAAAACTGTTCAAAAAACGCTCAAACTTTCTGATGCACTAGTGAGACATCACCTGGAGCCCTGTGTGCATTTCTGGCCATCACGCTGCAAGAAAGACATAGCAGCACTTGACGCCATGCAGAGGAGAGCAACCAAGTGCATCATGGGATGTGAGGACATGTCCTAAAGTGATAGACTCGGAGCAGTAAACCAGTTTACACTCGAGCAGAGGAGGCTGCATGAGAACCTCATCCAGGTCTTCAAAATTCTCAAAAGGCGATGATGAAGCAGATCCAGCAGAATACTTTCAACTACATCACATTCTCAAGAACATCAGTGGAAATTAAGGGGAAGAGCATTCAGGACTGAAGCCAGGGAGCTCTTCTTTAAGCAAAGAGTTGTGGGAATCTGAAACAAACTACCAAGAAATGGAGTTGAAGAAGAAACCTTGACAATCATTAATGGACAGACATTACACCTGGAGTTGGGTCCTTCCTTCTGCCTGATCCAATCAGAATAGACATCTGATGTAGAGGGTACTGCTGGCTAACAAAGCATGCGGACAGGTGGACATATTGATAACATCTCCAAAATCACCTCACTATGAGTGAGTGTGCCCTGTGATAGACTGCCATGCCAGCTGGAGTTGGTACCTGCCTTATCTTGCCATTCCATTCTGCCATTTTATGTGAACATTTTAGGGGAACATGGATCAATGGGGGCACCGATAATTAACATTTCTAAAGAAGAGTGAGCGTGCCCTTCATTGGACTGGCACCCCTTCCACTGATGGTTCCTGTCTTATCTAATCAGAATAGACATCTGATGCAAAGGGGTGCAACTGGTTTAGAAAATTGGCAGACAGGTTCATAGATAAATAACATAATCTAATTCACCCCATTATAAGATGGACTGACGTCTTCCAGGACTGATTCCTGCCTTGCACCTGATGCTGTCAGGATTGGCTCTGGATGTATTTAATAAAGTGGATTTAGAAAATCAGAGGACAGATCCATTAATTAACAGAATGTCTAAATTGCTCTGTTATGTATGAGTGAGTGTGCCCAGTAAAGGACTGGCAACCCATTTAGGGTTGTCTCTTGCCTTATGCTATCAGGGTCATATAATGTAGAAGGCATCATTGGCTTAAAAACAGACAGCACAGACTGCAGATTGATATCATCTCTATAATGGACAGGCATACCAGTTAGAGTTAGGGTTAGGGTTAGGGTTAGAATAGACATCTAATATAGAGGGTACTGCTGGCTAACAAAGTGTGTGGACAGGTGGACAGATTGATAACATCTCCAAAATCAAATCATTATGAGTGAGTGTGCCTTGTGATAGACTGCCATGCCATTTGGAATTGATTCCTGCCTTATCTTGCCATTCCATTCTGCCATTTTATGTGAACATTTTAGGGGAACATGGGTGGCTGGGTGCACCGATAATTAACATTTCTAAAGAAGAGTGAGTATGCCCTGCGTTGGACTGGCATCCTTTCCGTTGATGGTTTCTGCCTTTTGCTTGATGCAGTCAGAGTAGGCATCTAATACAGAGGGTATAGTTGCTTTAGAAAATGGGCAGACAGCCTAATAAATAAATGGTACATCTAGCGTGCCCTGCAATTAACTGGTGTCTTCCAGGGTTGCTTCCTGCCTTGTGCCCGATGCTGCTGGGCACAGATGTGGATGTATTAAATGAAATGGACTTTGAAAATATAGCACTTCTTAAATGGCCCCTTTAGGAGGGAGTGTGCCATGGGATGGACTTGCAGACCTTCTATGTATGAGTGTAGCCTGGCACCCAGTGTGGGGTTGGGTTCCTTGCACAAACTCTGACAGAAAAAGCTTTGGCTCTCTTGTACCCTCTTGAATTAATTTTGCGGCAGGCCAGTCCACAGTTAGGCATTAAGCCCTTAACGGCCTTTTTCATTTTTTGTTTTTCATTTATTTTCTGAACGTGCTAAACCCTGGGTGATCCACATCTCAGAAGAAACAGACTTAAAAGGTAAGAGAGAACTCTGGATAGGGCACAGTGTCACCCACACATACCCACAGAAAGAGTGGGTGACTCGTTTAGAGAATATTTTTACACTTCTATACTGTATTCATCTCATCTTTCAATGCCACTTGGTCTGATGCAGGGAGGTGGGTGCTTTACAAAAAGGGCAGACAGGCGCACAGATTGATATCACCGTTTGAAATCACCTCCATTTTGAATCAGCATCCTGTCTAGAGTTATGCTTTGAAAACAGACACCTGATGCGCTGGGTACATCTGGCTTAAAAAATGGGCAGACAGGTGCTTTGATAAATGATATATCTAAATCGTGCCATTATGAGATAGACTGGCATCTCCCAGTGTTGTGCCCTGTGTTGTGCCTGATGCTGCTAGGAACAGTTCTGGAAGTGCTGGGTGAAGTGGACTTAGAAAATGGGAGGACAGCTCCATATATTGTTATGAGTGAGGGTGCCCTGTGAAAGACTGGCATCCCCACCCCACCTCCTTTTCCAGATGGTTCCTGCCTTATTTATTATGCCATCAGGGTTGAGGGTACAGCTGGCTTACAAAATATACAGAACAGTTGCACAGATTGATAGCATCTCTGAAACCACCCTAATTAACAGTGAGTGTACCCTGTGACAGACTGGCACCCCATTTAGAGGTGCTTGTGGCTTTGCACCCATTTCTTGTGGACTAGACCCCAGACATGATGGATAGAGTGGGCTTATGAAAAAAAAAATGTAATGTGAGCATGTGTGTATCGTGTGATGCCCTGGCATCCCATCCTGGATTAGTTCCCACCTTTTGCCCAGTGCTGCTATATACTGCAGATGGGCACAGCAGGCTTAGAAAATGGCTGAATAAATGGATGGGCATCTCTGCTTGCGCTCAACAGGAGGGAATCCTGCAACGATTCATGAGAAGTCAACAGAAGCACGCGGCATGAGAGGTTGGGGGAAAAAACAAATGCCAGTTATTTTCAAAATGCACAAAATTTCAGTTTGTCAAAACGTTCTTCTCGAAAAAAAAAAATATAGTAACAATCTCCTCACTGTGCCGAAAAATTCAGAAAGAATGATAAAAACAAATCACATGCTTTGCATAATCTTTGGGAATCTCCGGGGAACAAAGCTGCGCTTCTCTCCAGCCTCGCCGCGCCTACGTGTTTACAGCGTCGTGTTTGGTGGCCCGTCAAGGAGCTTTTTGTGCGGCGCCCCAGCACTGAGGAAATGTTTGTCTTGTTGTTAGGCTTCTGTCCGAATCTGATATGGTGCAACGTATGTCACGGGGCACTCAATGCGCAGAAGAACGCTCCAAGGTTCTAGTCGACGGACGCCATCTGAAGAGCTTTAGTCATCCTGACGTTAAACCTTCAGTACCAAAGTGCATTTGCTTATGGAGCAGGCAGAAGTGTAACCATCTCTTCAACATACCAAAGAGGTCAGAGAAAGCGTTAGGGTGTTGGGACGCCAAGACGGAAAATAAAGCGGGTGTGACAGATAGGGGGCACTGTCGTCCCCTTGAACCCTCAGATCAGACGCCAGACACCAGATGAAAGTCCAAATGTTGACTTTATTATAATAATAAATGTGCACAAGGACCTCCACCTCCACTATACTTCAATAAATCAATACAATTCTCAATAATCAACAATCCTCCACACCTTCCAACATCTCAGCTCTCTGCTGGGATTTCCCATAGTCCTTTTAAAGTCCTTGACCCGGAAGTGTTTCTGTCCCTCAGTCCATGTGACTTTATAACACTTCCTGGGTCGGGTCGAAACTCCTTCTCTTCAGCCCGGAAGTACGTCATTCCTCTGTCCCTGTGACTAGGATGTACAGTACTTCCGGGTTATAGGGAAAATACAAGTCCTTGAGCCTCCCTGCAGCGTCCTCTGGAGGCCCCCATGGTATCCAGCAGGGCTGTGAATAAAGACTCCAATGTCCATGATGCCCTGCTGGCATTTGGGGCACCTCCATATTGCAGGGAGGGCTCCATCTGGCAGCTTGGGGGTATTGGCCGGGAGAAGCTGCCGGTCATATTCCACAAGGGAATTTCCAGCTTGGCTTTCTGGTGCCTTGGAATTGCTCTGTCCTCAAGTGTATCGGGGTCAGAAACGAATGCCAATTCCATGCTGGCACCTGGGTTTATATCGGGCCAAGGCAGAAGAACTAGAACGTCCTTCCAGAAGACAGAAGTGACATCTGTGTTGGAAACCAGCTGTGGAGGCATTAAGCGGACTGGGTTTCACCAACATCCTTCCCTGTCTGTGTCAGCTGCCCCTTGTTGCTGGCATCTGTGACAGCATCCATACCAGTAATAATGTGGAATGTTGAACTAATCTGTGTGAGGGATGCCACTCCAATGCAGGGCGTGCTCAGTCTTTATGGATTTTTTTTAGAAATGTTATTTATCTGTGCATCCAACCACCCATGTTCTAAGTCCATGTTCTCTTTCACTTAAGGTGGCAAGATGAGTTAGGAACAAACTCCGTATGATGTGGCAGTAGACCACGGGGCACACCACTCACTGATAATGACGTGATTTTGGAGATGTTATCAATCTGGGGACCCATCCACACACTTTATTAGCCAGCTGTACCCTCAGCATCAGATGTCTACCCTGGCAGCATCTGGCATTAAGACAGAAGCCAACTCCATATGGAATGCCAGTCTATCATGGGGCACACTCACTCATAATGGGGTGATTGTAGAGACGCTATCAATGTGTGCATTTGCTGGCACATTTTTGGAAGCCAGCTGTACACTCTGCATCGGTTGTCTATCCTGAGAGCATAAAAAATATGGCAGGAACCAACTCTAGACGTGATGCCCATCTTTAGAAGAAGCACACTCACGCATAGCTTGGTGATGTAGAGATATGCCCTCAACCTGTGCAACTGTCAGCACGCTTACTAAACACACTTTATCTGATAGATTAAGAACTGTTCCTAGCAACAGCGGGTATAAGGCAGGAACCAACCCAGGAAGATGCCAGCCCATCTCATAGTTAGAAAATTAACAATCTATGAGCCCATCCATCTTCTAAGGTGGTGGCAAACCTATGGCACGCGTGCCAGAGTGGGCACTAAGAGCCCTCTCTGTGGGCACGCAGGCCGTCGCCCCAGCATGGAGTTTGTTACTGAAAGCCAGAGGGACACGGGGCCGGACTGCTCCCCTCCCCCTCTCCACACGCGCCTGAGGACCTTTCTCACATCACCCGCCCCTCTGCCCAGCAGCCCAATGGGAGCGCTTCCTCCCTCTCCTGTCTCCGGTAAGGCGGGAGGGTGAGCCGACTATACTTCCTTAGAAGGCTGGTGTCCTTCAACATCTGCAATAAGATGCTGCAGTTGTTCTATCAGATGGTGGTGGCGCGCGCCCTCTTCTATGTGGTGGTGTGCTGGGGAGGCAGCATAAAGAAGAAGGACGCCTCACGCCTGGACAAACTGTTGAGGAAGGCAGGCTCTATTGTAGGCACGGAGCTGGACAGTTTGACATCTGTGGCAGAGCGATGGGTGCTGAGCAGACTCCTCTCAGTCATGGAGAATCCACTGCATCCACTGAACAGGATCATCTCCAGAGAGAGGAGCAGCTTCAGCGACAGACTGCTGTCACTGTCCTGCTCCACTGACAGACTGAGGAGATCGTTCATCCATCACACTATGTGACTCTTCAATTCCACCAGGGGGGGTAAACGTTAACATTATTCAAAGTTACTGTCTGTTACACCAGCATTGTTATTACTCGTTAATTTAATAGTGTTTTTATCAGTATGCTGCTGCTGGAGTATGTGAATTTCCTCTTGGGATTAATAAAGTATCTATCTATCTATCTATCTATCTATCTATCTATCTATCTATCTATCTATCTATCTATCTATCTATCTATCTATCTATCTATCTATCTATCTATCTATCTATCTATCTATCTATCTATCTATCTATCTATCTATCTATCTATCTATCACAATTTTCAGTCTGAAGGGAGCTTTTCATTAAATGCTTGACTTATTATAGGCAGGGTGGCACTGATGACCCTCAAGGACCTGCCTGATTACATGAGCAAGCCAAATGTGTGTGTGTGTTCGATTCATTAGCATCTGCAAACTGAGAGCTGCTGTTCCAAGGCCAGGCCAGGCCAGGCCAGGCCAGCCTGTCATGTGGACCACCTTGACATCGGGGTGGACTGGCCATTAGGGCATTTGGGCAATGCCTGGTGGGCTGCAAACTTTATTCTGGTCATGGGCCGGCCATTTCATGAAATAAATGTTATATTCTGGTTAGTTTTTGACATTAAAATTAATTTTCTAAACTGCTGAACTACTAAACATTATCTGTCTGGTACTGCGACAGTCCTATATAATATACACAGTATATACATAGCTCCCGACATTTATGCAAAAGGACGAAAGGCCAAGTCACTAGAGTCCTGGTGCTTCCTGTCTTGCTATATGGTTATATGACATGGACGCTATCCAGTGACCTGAGACGAAGACTGGACTCCATTGGTACTGTGTCTCTCCGGAAAATCCTTGGGTTTGACTTTGTGTTGCTGATGGAGTCCCGAATGAGGCACATGACCTGCATTGTGAGGGAGCGTCAGTTACAGTACTACGGCCATGTGGCGCATTTCCCCGAGGGGGATCAGGCTCGTAGTATCCTGCCTACTATACTAAAATTTCTATCTATCTATCTATCTATCTATCTATCTATCTATCTATCTATCTATCTATCTATCTATCTATCTATCTATCTATCTATCTATCTATCTATCTATCTATCTATCAGTCAGTTCTGGAAATGAAATCCTTAA
This sequence comes from Erpetoichthys calabaricus, assembly GCF_900747795.2. Taxonomy (NCBI): domain Eukaryota; kingdom Metazoa; phylum Chordata; class Cladistia; order Polypteriformes; family Polypteridae; genus Erpetoichthys; species Erpetoichthys calabaricus. Next base: position 90,461,391 of record NC_041410.2, on the reverse strand, counting down.
AGTGTAGAATTCTCTGCCAAATCATTTTAAGACAATGAAAGCTCTTGGGATTGCTTTCCTTACTTTGCTTGGATCCTCTTATGCTTGTGAGCAGCTGTTTTCAGCTTTGGATTTTATCAACTCTGAAACTAGAAACAGACTAACAGATGACCTGAGTGCTGCATGTGTCGCTCTCAAACTTACAAAGTATGAGCCAAAAAAGGCGTCTCTCTTTGAATTGCTTTTCCCAAGGTTTCTTCCATTTTTTCCCTACAAGGTTTTTTTTTTGGGGGGGGGGGTTCCTTGTCTTCTTAGAGAGTCAAGGCTGGGGGGCTCTCAAGCGGCAGGGCCTGTTAAAGCCCATTGCGGCACTTCTTGTGTGATTTTGGGCTATACAAAAATAAATTGTATTGTATTGTAATTGTAATTTAAATGTATACTTGAATCTATTTAATTTCTTTTTTGACCGGGAGGATATTAGCATATATGGTTATACGTGATTGTTGCTGGGTATAACTCAATAAAGTGTAGTTAAATACAACCGGGATGCCTGGAAGGACCAGAGGAGGGATTACGCCTTCTCCAGACCACGTGTCGGGGTGACCAACCACCATGGTGGCTGGTAAAGAAGGAGCTTGGAAGCTCAACCCTATAGGGGCCCATGGTCACGGCCAGGGGGTACCCCGATACTTGAGGAGCCCTGGCCCTCAACACTTCCGCCACACTCGGAAGTGCTGGGGGGAAGAAGACCAGGGACACTCAGAGTGCTTCCAGGTGCAGAGCTGGCACTTCTGCTACACCAGAGAGTGCTGGCAGTACCTCATTGGGAGGCACCTGTAGCACGTCCGGGTGGGTTTAAAAGGGCCACTTCCCTCCATTTGATGGCTGGAGTCAGGAGGAGAGGAGTGGAGGTGGACCCAGAGAGAAAAGGCATTGCAGAGAGGCCTGGACTTTGGGGGATGAAAGTGGGTTGTGTGCTGTGTTTCACTGATAATGTATAATAAACGTGTGCTGGTTTTGGAACCAACGGTGTCCGCCTGTCTGTGTCAGGGCCGTATCCCATACCATCCATCCATTATCCAACCCGCTATATCCTAACTACAGAGTCACGGGGATCTGCTGGAGCCAATCCCAGCCAACACAGGGTGCAAGGCAGGAAACAAACTCCGGGCAGGGCGCCAGCCCACCGCAGGGCACGAATACAAAAGTCTTCATAATTATTGCTTTTTATTTAAGAACACTAATAGCCTAATGTAAGGCATGCAAAATTGAAAAAAGTAAACTTGTGGATCATTTATTCTCACTCCTTAAAAAATACAAAATGAACTGAACATGAACGAGTTCGAAACTGAAATGGGGCACTAGGAACGTGAATTGAGTCATTTGAATCTGTGTGAACTGAACTTGGAGCGAGTTCTTGGGAGGTGTCAACTTGGACAACCCTGACTAAGAAACTGGTTATTGACTTTCACCACACCAGCAAGCCTCTATGTCCGGTCACGATTTAGGGAGTGGATGCCAAGCAGGATTGGACGGGGTCTCAAAATGGCCCGGGCATCCGACAAGGTCCACCCACTCGGCCCATTATTCATTTTAATTTTCTTAAAATTTGTGACGGGTACGCGGCTCGCTACTTGCTATGAGCCTATGATATGAACTCTATCTAAATAAACTGTTGCCAAACTGTTGTTTATACACAACTTAAAATTTGACGACATGCTTAGAAATAAAATTTAACGAAAAATAAACATTTTGTAACACGGCTTACACGTTAATAGAGTACATGTCGATGTCATGTCCAAGTGCCAGTATCCTAGTAGGCCAGTAGCTTACGTGGTTCGCTGCTTTTAGCAGCCACATCATCAACAATACTGTTAGCGTCAAGTCTGACTAGGATGCTTTTCTCCAACGACATCAACATGAACGCCTCAAGATGTTCTTGCGTCATTGTGCTTCTCAGGTGGCTTTAGATTCTCTTCAACGCAGAGAATGATCTTTCGCACTGCACTTACGACACAGACAGCATTGGCAGAAGTTTGTAGGCAAACCCAATGCTCTTGTAAGCAATCAGTTAAGAAGTTCAACCGGAGTAGCACCTTGTGATGTACATGCTAACCGAACAGAATGAAACAGAAATCGGAAAAAGGCAGTTTTGACCAAATTTTTCACTGCAACGTTGTGTACTGACAACTAAAACAACTTGATGACATAATACAGTATACTGTAATATATAAGTCAAGTCAAGTCAAGTTGGGGAGCATGCACTGGTACAGTGCAATGCCGCACCCACTACACGACGAAACAACTCAGGGTCCCCCCAGGCAGACACGCGTTCCAGTCCCACCCTTCGGAAATGACCCTCTATCTGCCGTAGCCAGGTGTTACGTGGGCACCCCCTTGGCCTGGTCCAGCCACTTGGGTCCCCAACAATGAGGATCCTACGAGCCTGATCACCCTCGGGGAAACGTGCCACATGGCCGTAGTACTGTAACTGACGCTCCCTCACAATGCAGGTCATGTGCCTCATTCGGGACTCCATCAGCAACACAAAGTCAAACCAACAGTACCCAAGGATTTTCCGGAGAGACACAGTACCAAAGGAGTCCAGTCTTCGTCTCAGGTCACCGGATAGCGTCCATGTCATATAACCATATAGCAAGGCAGGAAGTACCAGGACTCTAAAGATTTGGACTTTCGTTCTTTTGCATAGATGTCGGGAGCTATGTATATACTATGTATATTATATAGGACTGTCGCAGTACCGGACAGATAATGTTTAGTAGTTCAGCAGTTTAGAAAATTAATTTTAATGTCAAAAAGTAATCAGAACATAACATTTATTTCATGAAACGGCTGGCCCATGACCAGAATAGAGTTTGCAGCCCACCAGGCATTGCCCAAATGCCCTAATGGCCAGTCCACCCCTGATGTCAAGGTGGTCCACATGACAGGCTGGCCTGGCCTGGCCTGGCCTTGGAACAGCAGCTCTCAGTTTGCAGATGCTAATGAATTGAACACACACACACACACATTTGGCTTGCTCATGTAATCAGGCAGGTCCTTGAGGGTCATCAGTGCCACCCTGCCTATAATAAGTCAGGCATTTAATGAAAAGCTCCCTTCAGACTGAAAATTGTGATAGATAGATAGATAGATAGATAGATAGATAGATAGATAGATAGATAGATAGATAGATAGATAGATAGATAGATAGATAGATAGATAGATAGATAGATAGATAGATAGATAGATAGATAGATAGATAGATATTTTATTAATCCCAAGGGAAATTTTATGACAATTACAGGGTTTCTCTTAGGGCTCCTTGGTCTTATTCATTTCATTTACGGTAAAATACGAGAGCACTGAGAATAAAAAAAGCAATAATTGTAATAACTTTTTTTTTTTTTTAGTTACATTTGTGCCGCCTTTTGTGGTGGCCTGCTAACTAATCCCTGCTCTGTGAAGCTCAATTTGTTTCTGTCTCTATTTTAATAACTCCCAGCAGCCTTTGCCTTCCCGTCACACTGAATGGCCCCTCTGTCCCCGGACTCCCAATAAACTGAGAGGCTTTATGTGGCCGTTCGCTACCTGAGTAAAAGAGCTGCTCTGTGGGCCCACCCGAAGGGGAAATCCCAATGGGGTCTTTTTTTAAACTCTGACCTGTAGGGCCTGAAATCAACTGAAAAATAAAAATAAACAGAACACTAGATTGACATAAGGAGTCGTGTAACACTGGCTTTTTGTAAAGCGGGCACTTGAAGCAGATCATCCACCCACATGTATTTACAGAAATTGCAGCAAGTGGACACTATATCGAAACAAAGTGGCACTATATCGAAACAAAGGTTGACCAATCAATGTTAGTACTTGTAAAAGGTGTCCAAAGATGAAAGTTCTAGAAAAGACTTTAAAAGCATTTGTTACTACTTGTATCAACTGAAATAACTGGCATTAGGACACCCGAGGGGCATTTATGTGTATGAAATGAATTAATCATTTATATTGTACCAGTAAGGGGTGTAAAGGAACCTCCGGACCCCAAACACAACCTCAAAGACACAGTCCCATGAACACTTATTTTACAAATGTACCTTTTTGAAAGACCTCTCTATAAAATACAGCAGGGTACCACAGTGTAACTTTTCTCTTCTCCATTTCTCCCTGGTGAGTGTCATCCTGATCCACTCCAGATTCTGACTTGAATGGCTGCTTCCTTTATCCAGGACCCAGGAGTACTTCCAGTGCTGCGACAGCAGAAATCCCATAAAGTAGGGACCATTAATCCCTGCAGCGACCCCTGGCAGAACCCACCAAATACAACAGGGCTGCCCCATTGCACTACAGTTCCCAGCATGCTCTGTGGGTATCCTTAGTGGTACTGTAACCCAGAGACGCTGCCATCTAGGATTTTGTTGGGAGCAAATACCCCAGGTAAGTTGCCTCCCCCCTGTCTCTCCATTGTACTGGCATCCCAGGCTGGTTAAGGATCCATGATCAAGTCCTTCTGGGATGCCAGTATAGTCACGTCTGTTCATCTCCTGGCTGCGGCAGAGGAACATCCTGCCTATGTAGTGGGCCGGCCTCCTGGCCAGGTAAGGAATCTTGAAACAGTCCAGCTGGAATGCCAGCCCATGCCTGCCATCAATTATAATATATTGTGGCTGTCTAAGGGAATGACAATTTCAATCAAGAGTACATTTTGGGGCGCGGGAGACTGTGGTCCCTCAGATACTGCAGGGCTCCATGGGAGATGGAGTTCTCCACAGCCCTGTTGGGATCTGGGGTGGCCACCAGGAGGCACTGCAAGGGTTTCTGGGCCCGTCTGGGCTGTATTTCAGCCACATCCGTAGATGCAATCGGAGGCAGGTGGTCAAGCACCTGAAGCACTTCTGGGTGAGCTATTAAAGGAGTCACCAGCCACCACTGCAGGAGCCGGTGTCGGGAGTCGGGAGACAAAGCTGCCAAGGAGGAGTGGAGGATTTGAAGAGTTTATTTGTTCTTGTGACTTGTGGTTTTGTGGGACTGTGCTGTGGCTGAGGGACACGGGGAAGATGTGGGCCACCAGCTGAAGAAGGAAAATAAATTCTTTTGGTTTATTTTAATGTGCCTCCGTTGTCAGTCTGTGTCGGGTCGGGAGCATATATAGTGCCTTATTACTATATATATATATATATGTATATATATACAGTATATATATATATATATATATATATATATATATATATATATATATATATATATATATATATATATATAACATAGTTTACTATCAAATAATGCAAAGAGTACGCAACACATGTTTTGCCCTTATTTGGGCTGATTGGGCGTACACACTCCACTGCACCCCTCACAGGGATCGAACCTCGGACGTCAGTGTCAGAGGTAAAGCCTCGTTACATTGCACCATGGCGTGTGGTTCGTTCAGCTTCTTGCAACTGAGGAGGGCGTGGCGGATGTTTGCCGACTTGCAGACCAACCACATGCGTTACCTGGTAGATAACCACCCATACAATCAAATTGTGTTTCAGACTATGAATGCTATGAATATATATATATACAGGTGCTGGTCATAAAATTAGAATATCATGACAAAGTTGATTTATTCCAGTAATTCCATTCAAAAAGTGAAACTTGTATATTAGATTCATTCATTACACACAGACTGATGTATTTCAAATGTTTATTTATTTTAATGTTGATGATTATAACTGTATATATGGAGGTGAAGGTCTAAAATACAGTTTGCATATTTGTAGCTAAAGATTCACAAAGGGATAAAATGAGTCACATATCTTAACAGATTTTTGTATTCCTAAGCTTTCGACAACCTGCCAGCTGGCATCATCAGACATATATTGGCAAGGTTATACTATGAGGCTTCCATCACACTGCTGAGAGTGAAGAATGGAGATACCAGGGACAAGTCCATCCTGTACACCATGACACGAATGGACAAATGTGTTTGGCATCACCATGAATGAGCAACCATTCACACAGCACAATGGTCACTACAATGGGAAGACCCCACAGAAGAATTAGTTAAATCTACCTTCATCTCGTTCAGATCAGAGCCATCAGCCAACTTCAGATGAGGAATCCACAAGGCACTCACATCCTGGGATAAGCTATCCAGTTATAAGAGTGAAGGGGAGACGTCATGGTCTCGTTGAAACAGTAGGACGGCAGGAGCATTATGTACTGGATGGATCTCTCCTCTCTGGAAAATATACATCAGTTAATTTTATATTCCAGACTTTTCCAGTTCAGCTGGAGCCTATCCTGCGGGCATCACAAATAAGACAAGAACCGACCCTGGACATGGCACCCATTTATCACAGGGCACCCTCATGCACAAGCTCACTCATGCTGGGACATTTCTGCGTCGAAAGTCAACCTAACTAGTAATATTTTCAAAACATGGCAGGAATAACAGAATAAAACCCAAGCATACATTGGATGATTCGTATGGCCATCATAGCTGGGGTGTTCACCGCACAGTCCATACTGCCCAGAGAAAATATCACTGCAGACCTTTGAAGCCACATTCAGCCAACGGGTGTGAGCAGAACAGACCAGACGATAGCCTTGTTCACCCCACACATCCGACCTTACAGGAATGTTTTCCAAAAGGCCCAGACTGCGATCAGCGAGCTTTACCTCCCAGGCAACTGCCAGTGCCCTGCTCCACCGGGAAAACACAGGAGCCATTCATGTCTACTCTACGCCACTGAACCTTAATTGGTAATTACAGGGGTATACTGTCAGGCCTCTCTTTTTTATTTTGAAAGCCCCAAAATAATTTATATTTTGTTTTCATTCTAATTCCAGAGAGAGCGAGAGAGAGAATGAAAAAGACGTGGCTGAAGCAGTTAAACGGAATTGTAACGGGCAGCAGCCGAAGAGGGAGGGCCAGAGATGCAAATGCCTGACCTTAATCATGGAAAGTTTTCTGTGAGTTAGAAAGTCACAGTAGAGCAACGCAGCCGCTCTGTGGATTGTTGTCCTGCGCCACACAACACTTTCACTTGTAGGGTGAAAATCTGCACAGAGGACCATTCAGACTCCAGGCAATGGCTCTGAAGGTGGAAACCAGAATTTTAGCAGCGTCTGCGGTGGGTTTGCTGCAAGCAGATAAGGTGGTTTGGTGAGTAATCCGTCCTGTGATACGACTTTCTTTGGGGATGTAAGGTGTTTTGTGCTGAATGGAGCTGTTATTTACTTTAATTTTCTTTTTTTTTTTAAATGGCATGAAGTGGACAGCAGATGATGCAACTGTTAGTGCTATTGCCTCATAGCTCCAATAATTGGGGTTTGTATCCTGGCCTGGTCACCTTACGGATTACCTCAGTGTGTGCATGGGCTTTTTTACTGCGTACTTTTAATTTTCCTCTAAAATCTCCAAAGATGTGCAGCTTAGGCTGTTTGGTGATTCTGAATTATCCTTTTGTAGGTGTGGGTGTGAGAGTCAGTGGGCCCACCCTGCAATAGACTGGCAACCCCACCAGTGCTGGTTCTTGTCTTATGTGAAGTTTTACCAGGATATTCTGCCACTACATCCCTCAACTGGTTTAAGTAGGTCTGAATTGAATTGAATTGAATTGAATATAGGGTGGCATGGTGGCACAGTGATAGTGCTGCTGCCTCGCAATAAGGAGACCTGGGTTCTCTTCCCGGGTCCTCCCTGCGTGGAGTTTGCTTGTTCTCCCTGTGTCTGTGTAGGTTTCCTTCCACAGTCCAAAGACATGCAGGTTAGGTGCATTGGCAATCCTAAAATGTCCCTAGTGTGTGCTTGGTGTGTGTGTGTGCCCTGCGGTGGGCTGGCGCCCTGCCCCGGGATTTGTTCCTGCCTTGTGCCCTGTGTTGGCTGGGATTGGCTTCAGCAGACCCCTGTGACCCTTTGTTAGGATATAGCGGGTTGGATAATGGATGGATAGATGGATATAAAATAATATATTATATAATATGATATAGGGGCGGCACGGTGGCGCAGTGGTAGCGCTGCTGCCTCGCAGTTAGGAGACCCAGGTTCACTTCCCGGGTCCACCCTGCGTGGAGTTTGCATGTTCTCCCTGTGTCTGCGTGGGTTTCCTCCCACAGTCCAAAGACATGCAGGTTAGGTGGATTGGTGATTCTAAATTGGCCCTAGTGTGTGCTTGGTGTGTGGGTGTGTTTGTGTGTGTCCTGCGGTGGGTTGGCACCCTACCCAGGATTGGTTCCCTGCCTTGTGCCCTGTGTTGGCTGGGATTGGCTCCAGCAGACCCCCATGACCCTGTGTTCGGATTCAGCAGGTTGGAAAATGGATGGATGGATGGATAATATGATATAATATATCTGTCGTGAACTGGGCGGTACAGTGGCACAGTGGTATCGCTGCTGCCTCGCAGTAAGGAGACCTGGGTTCGCATCCCAGGTCCTCCCTGCGTGGAGTTTGCATGTTCTCCCCGTGTCTGTGTAGGTTTCCTCCCACAGTCCAAAGACATGCAGGTTAGGTGCATTGGCAATCCTAAATTGTCCCTAGTGTGTGCTTGGTGTGTGTGTGTGTGCCCTGCGGTGGGCTGGCGCCCTGCCCCGCGGTTTGTTCCTGCCTTACTCCCTGTGTTGGCGGGGACTGGCTCCAGCAGACCCCCGTGACCCTGTGTTAGGATGTAGCGGGTTGGATAATGGATACTGACTGACTGACTGATAAGCAATATAACGTGGTATCTGTACTCATAAAGTGCTTTTGGATGGTGCTCATTGTAGAGAGAGAGACGTGATAAAAAAATCAAAGTACATGTTTCTTTCCCAATGTTTGCTGTTGTTCGTCCTCCAAGTACGACTTTAATATACAAAGCAGCTTTTAATTTCCTCTCTTGACATTTAAAGAAAAACACACCACTTGTGTTTGTAATTTGACCAGTCTTGGAAATGTCTCTAATAACAACAACAAAAAAAAGAATTATTAATATTTTTTTTAACGGTGCGCATTGAAACATCTGCTTGTATGAGGAAAGTCTGCATCACGCAGAAATTACCGTAATTAAAGGAGTAGCAGTGGAATCTTTTCAACTTTGAGATGCCGCCTGTATGCCAGCAGAGTGACTCATGTAACAGGATGTGGTGTGGGAGAAGCAGAGAAAGACCCCTTAAATAGCTGTTAACATTCAAATCATGCCTGTGTGTGTGTGTTCGGGGTTCAAGTATTAAAAGACGAGCTGCTCGGTCGAGTGTCGCAGTGGAAGTGAGAGAAGTGCACTGGCATCCAGTCTGGGGGATGGCGGTACAGCTAGGAAGATAAAATGATGGATGGATGGACGGACAGATTGGGGAGTGAACGGATGGACAGTACTTGGATGGGAGACCGTCTAAGAAAAGCTTGCGCTGCTGCTGGAAGAGGTCTTGGAGAGGCTAGCAGGGGGCGCTTACCCTGTAGTCTGAATGTTGCACTGTACTGCGAAAAATGGAGCCATCCTTCGGATGAGAAGTAACACCGAGGTTCTGACTCTGTGTGCTCATTAAAAAACCCTGGCCATCCTTTGTAAAGAGTAGGGTGTATCCCGATGTACTGGCTAAATTGCCCACCATGACATAATCATTCTGGCCCCCTAATCATTCCCTGTCTCTAATTGTCTCTCTTACCACTTCACCATCTAACAGCAAATGTGTGGTGAGGGTACTGGTGCCAAAATGGCTGCCATCGCATTGTCCAGGTGAGAGCTGTATTATCATAGTATTTCCATCTACTTGCCCTTTATCTGTTTTCTCAAGTAAGTGTACTTGTCAAGTTCGTTATTAGGTTGGTCTACTGTTGCACTTTAAGATTAACACACACATATATAGCTATAGGACTACACACAAACCACTAACCACAACAGTGTCCCATGAATGACACACACACGCTGATTAACCTTAGCACTTTAAACCACGCAAGTGCTTTAGGAATAACACAACCTGTCACTCTCTCAGCACTTCAAGAGACTTACTTATTATCAGCATGAACAACATGCAATGCTTTAATGATATCTCATACCCAAATATTACTTTTGGTCTACAAGAATACATTTAAACCAGTGGCGGGCCTTCAAGGCCTTCTCTGCTGGCCAAAAAAAAATATCTGAATCACAAACTGATGTTAATTATATTTTGTCCATGAATACTTATTAAATAATTCCAAATAGTCTGTCCGCTTCCTTTCATAGCTTTTCCGATGGCTGTGCTGCTTCCAGACATGTATTTTCGTATTAAAGCATTTAACCAATCACATTTCAGCCATCATTTGTTGCCAGGCAGGGTCAAAGTCAAAGAAGTCTGCCCAGAGGCCTTCACAATCCGTTCTGCAGGCCCTCTAACACAAAATAGATGTCGATTAAACCATTGCTTCAGCCAATCAGATTTTGAGTTGGTTTCACTAGGGCCCTCTAGCAGACGTACGGCAACGTCACCGTATTCAGACCCGTTGATTGGATAGGATGGTGTAATATAAAAATCTGAATGAGAGCATCATGGGGCAGCTGTACACATTGGTATGTTTGGCGGTGACCATTCCCGTGTCCACTGCTTCTGTCGAGCGGACATTTTCAGCCCTAAAGCGAATTAAAACTTATGCCAGAAATACGACAGGGCAGGTTCGACTTTCAGCATTAGCTTCGATGGCGATAGAAAGGGACTTCGTGATGGAACTGAAGCGCACGGATAATCTGTACGACAGAGTAATTGAACTGTTTTTGAGGAAAGAGAGGAGGATGGATTTTGTTAACAAATAATCTGAATTTTTGGTGAGTAAAATGTTGCGATTTTCCTAAATAATATTGCAAGTTTATGAGTTATTATTGATGTTTTTATGTGTGTCACGGGCTGTAGCTGCAGTAGAAAGGAACTTGTTCACCCCTGGTTTGTCTATTCAATAAAGGCATTTATTGTGGCTACAGGAGTTATCTATCTGCGATGCAACAGCTCTTTATACTGTATTTCTGCATATTAAGATGGTTTTTATAACCATAAATTAGTTTTTGAGGGGCGGGTTGATTCAGACAGAGCACTACTGAAGGCCTAGGTGTGAAATGCACGGTCCGCCACTGATTTAAACATACAGAGGCTCAACATCCTTGGCTATAGGTCATTTATCAGCCACAAATGCCTTACTTTACGTCCTGTTTCCTACTATCGGGTAGAGCTCTCACCCTCAGCCTTAATAAACCTCGCAGCACAGAGGTAATGGCAAACCTCCGGCTGTACTAGGTGCTCAAAGAAATCTAACTTATTACTTCAATCACTCTAGACATTAAGCAAAAGCATTAAAAAGTTAAAAACAGCATGGTATTTATTACAAGAATAATAATAATAATACCAGTGGAACAAAGAATAATAGAAAATAGGACTGATACAAAAGTCTGTATATATATATATATAGTCTTTAGAAAAAGCTTAAGAAAAAAAGTAGAGATGACAAGGATGAATGTCGCAGGCGGCTTGTGATCTAGCACTCGTAGCTGTTCATGATGCTTTTCTGACGACCAGTGACATCTTCGTCCTTTCTTCCTTCCTTACTCATTTACTCACTCACTATACTGCCCTCAGATGAGGCATATTTATTCTAAAATTCTACTGGGGGGTTTTACAAGATGTGATTGTTAGATATTCTGATTGGCTGGCTGGCAATATGATGAATGAATTCACTGTCCGTTTCCCCAAACAATAAAACATTTTTTTGATGTTCTCCGAGGTATCGGCAGATCTTCCTTTCCCAGGCTGTGAAATTAATTAGATGTCCATTTTTTCTCAGGTTATGAAGTAATCGAGCCACCAGCATGTCTTCCTTTCTTTGTTGGAACTGCTGTTTTAAAAGTGAGATATAACTCGGAAGAAGACGCGCTTTGAATTGTCCTGAATGCAGTTCATTTGTTGTCTTGTCTTGAACAAAATATAATGGAGATATAAACCAAAATGTACAGATTTTGTACCCCACAACAGCGCTGCACATTACTGGTGGTTGAGATGGCTCCCCACTCTCTGAAGTACTTTGAGTTGTGAGAAAAGCACTACATAATTGTAAAGAACTATTATTATCATTATTATTAGCGCTCAGCATGGATCTCAGATACCTGAACTGGGTGGATTTGGTCAGGTCCTGGCCATCAGTAGTGATGGTGCTATCTGTCTGTGGGCTGCATTCCATACTAAATGCACTATACTGTACTAATTAATAGGAAAGTGGTGTGAAAGAAAAATTTACTGCTTGCAAGCTACTCAGGGTTAATAGCTGACAAAGCCATTTTGCTATAACGGCAGGTTATTCATACAGACGTCTGTCATAAGACGGTGCAGTTAGCTGCCCCGGGACAACTTCCAGTTTCTTTAAGGAACGTGTCTATTTGACACAGGAAAGGTGACCTCTCTTTCTTTAGGGTCTATCTGACAAGTAACAACAAAAAAATAAGAACAGATAGCCCATTAGTGTAATAAAATGCTTAAGTAAATTATGTTATGTTTTTTTTTTCTTGAAAAACAAGGGGAAGGGGTAGAAAGAAGAAAATATAAAAAGCCAATCAAAAAATGGGAGTTTGCTCTTCGTAGAATCCAGGTAGTCATCTGTGACTGAATAAAAATCTAATTGATGGAACTATTCCTGTCTTCCTTGGGGGGGTTTCTTCTACAATGGTAATGCATTCAAATAGACAGTAATAAATAATTAAAAAGATAAATTTGGTATTTTTCAGGTTAAAGTTATTCCTTCACAAATCATGGTATAGACGCATTTGCTGTGCGACGTTATGTTCTAAAGTGAAGCATTTTCTATAAATAATAAAAAAAAAAAAATACATATCCAGTCCTGGCATTTTACAATGAACTCTAGGGGGCACCTGCATCCAGCAGGGGGCGGTAGCTCCCTGGGAATGAGTTCTTTTGTAATTGCGATGTGTTACATAACCCGAAACTGTATAGATACCAGCAAGCCCGCGATTCTCGAAAGAATCGCAAATCCAAGAATGGCAATCACTTTCTGTTCTCTCCGATACTTGGAGGGCTGAAATATCATGGAGAGAACATTGTATCATCTCGGATCCTGTTCTTTGTCCTTTATTAGCACTAAGGCAATTTTAGTTGGTGCCACACCCTCCGCCTCGGCTTTTGTATTGGCTTCTTTGTCAACCTCATGTAGCATTTTTATAGAGTTAGCTAATGGGTGATTGTTTATGACTTCAGCTACGCTTTTCATTATCAGCTCTGTGCATTGCTTGTTTTCAGGAAGGTTCATTCGTTGATAAACTGCGTCATCTAGATCTAACACGTAAATTTGGGCAAATTTGCGATCGTGATTTGGCTCCGGGTGCACGGTTCCAATCCGATGCAATATTTGTCCACACACGCGAAAGCAGTATGGGCCATTCCCAGGTGGTGGCTTGATATTAACCCCAGTAGATGCAAAAGCAAATGAACTATTGTAGGATCTAATGCATTCCATAAAGCTTTTACTTTCGGGTTCATTGTTAGTCAAAAGCTTCCGTAAATATTCAGGATATTCATCTAAAGGAGGCAGCTTAACCTGACCTTTTTGACAACAACGTGTAAACTCATCAGTTGTACTGGCAGTTTTTTCTTCAAGGAAGTTAAGTGAATGACAATGACTGCAAATGACACTCATTAATCCCAATGAATTTTCATGAACAGTGGACTCATTATAGAATGCGTTCTCAGCTACCTGGCGGAACTGTTCAGCGTCTGTCCGTCGTTCCTGTCTTTGGCTTTTTCTTTGTTGGGATACTAAATTTATTTAGAATTTCCCATTGGGATTAATAAAGTATCTATCTATCTATCTATCTATCTATCTATCTATCTATCTATCTATCTATCTATCTATCTATCTATCTATCTATCTATCTATCTATCTATCTATCTATCTATCTATCTATCTATCTAAATGTCTTAAACCTTTTACACGACTTTGTAGCCTTTCTGCAGTTTCTTTTTGGATCTGTGCCTCTCTTGCATCTGGTGTTGCAGAAGCGCGTTGTAGGCGCCTTCGTTCATTGTTTTTATCCATACGGGCTCGGTTTTGTATTTGTAATCGTTGAGCTCTTTGTTTTTGGAGCTGTGATTCCTTTGCTTGTGCTGTTTCAGAGGCACGTTGTAGGCGCCTTCGTTCATTGTTTTTATCCATACGGGCTCGTTTTTGTATTTCCGTTAGTTGAGCTGTTTCTTTTTGGAGCTATGACTTCTTTGCTTCTGGTGTTTGTGAAGCGCATTGTAGGAGCCTCCGTTTATTGTTTTTATCCATGCGGTCTCGTTTTTGTTTCTCTGTGGCTGTGTCGTTAGGTACAACTCTTACTTTTAATACTGAATTTCCATTATGTAATTCAAATATGCCACACAGACCGCTGGCACAGTGGATTAGAGCAGGTTTAGTTCACAGGTAGTGTTGTTTGGGCGCCACCTACTGACTCTGGGAAGCCGCTGGGTTTGACTCTGAGGCGCAGTGCGCATGCGGTACATCCGTTTTGTTTCTCTGTGGCTGTGTCGTTAGGTACAACTCTTACTTTTAATACTGAATTTCCATTATGTAATTCAAATATGCCACACAGACCGCTGGCACAGTGGATTAGAGCAGGTTTAGTTCACAGGTAGTGTTGTTTGGGCGCCACCTACTGACTCTGGGAAGCCGCTGGGTTTGACTCTGAGGCGCAGTGCGCATGCGGTGCGTCCGCCGTCCGTGCATAAATTAAACTGTCGTTTAGTAATCCATCCATCCATTTTCCAACCCGCTGAATCCAAACACAGGGTCACGGGGGTCTGCTGGAGCCAATCCCAGCCAACACAGGGCACAAGGCAGGAACCAATCCCGGGGAGGGTGCCAACCCACCGCAGGTCGTTTAGTAAAATAGATGATATAAAAAGGTGATACCCCTCCCTTAGTGATACGGCAGTAAGAAATCACATCAGAGAAATTACTTCGCTTTCTTTAATGACGGCTTACGCTGCAGAACAGACAAAGGAAACCAATGGCAAGAACCCAGTTCAGGAGTGGGAGCCCAAGGTGTAGAGTCCGCCATTTTCGCCGCTGCAGTGGAAGGATGACGTTATCTCCCATCCGTCCGTCGGCTTCAAAGGTGTGCCGGGCAATGTTCCAAGACTTTATACTCTTTCTTCACGTGCAGGACCCCCACTTAGGTGAATCATGCCATTCCAAACAAGGCAAAAGAGGATACAGTTTCAAACTGACTTTGACAAACAAAAAATAATGTACAGTGGTCATCAGTCTGACTGCCCGCTTCGCAGTTGTGTCTATCTGCCTTGTCTTCTATTATAATGCTTGCCTAGCAGTTCTATATGGTGAACCCCTGTGCAAAATCTGGCTCTGTGTCAACTGTGTATGTGAGCAGAAAAGGCAGATTTATAAGATATATTTGCACAGACTCCAGTGACATATTAAACTTATACTTATTACAGTATCAATTGAAAATAAGAGCATAAACACTCGTGACATCCCGGTCATTCCCTGGCAGCTTCTGACCAAGTGGACATTCCTTTAACACCAGCTTGTTCTGTGTACTGAACAAATACAGAATTGTATGTTCCGCCATAAAGCCTACACAAAGCAGAAGACTAAGTTTTAAAATAATCCGTAATAAAAAAACTTTAAATCAATATACTCTCTGATCTAAATATCTCTTTTGTATTTATTTGTGAAGCTTAGCTCTGTAACATCGTAGAAAAAACAAATTGAACCTATTGACGGAAGCCAGCATTACTAATTTCTCCCTGGAACCAACATTATGTAATTTTTCCAAAAGTGGCCTAATTCTTTATACTCCTCTGTGTGATGAGAAATTGAAGAACATAATATGGTGGACGAATGATTAGGATTGAGGTGGACTTTAATGTCAGGCAATGTAGTTTCTAGGAATTAGGACCGGGTGAATAAATGTAGGGTGAGTCGCAAAAGTGATAGGATGCCAATAAGGTGGTGTCTTTTAATCCTTGAACATAACAATAACAGCAGCAATGCAGCCATTCTTGCTTTCCAAGCTCTTGGGAGCTCCCGTGCTTTATCAGGTTTGGGTGCAAATGATGGGCCAACATCAGGACGCATTGGAGTTTTATACCCCTATGGCAGGAAGGGTGCGGGGTTAATTTCCCCCAAGGGGCGTCTTCTCATTGGTGCAGAGGAAAGACAAGATGAGACAGTTAGTGACAGCGCCCCCTCTCACTCCATCAGAGCACTGCATGTGATGAGCCTAGAAGGTGTTCTGACGCACCTGTGTGACAATACACATGAAAACAGTCAAAATAATGAATAATTGTGGTCGAATGGAAGAAATGATGAACCAACCGGGTTGTCCATCCATCCATTATCCAACCCTAACTACAGGGTCACGGGGGTGTGCTGGAGCCAATCCCAGCCAACACTCAGCGCAAGGCAGTAAACAAATCCAGCCCACTGCAGGGCACACACCAAGCACAATTTAGAATCGCCAAGGCACCTAACCTGCAACCCACACAGACACGGGGAGAACATGCAAACTCCATGCAGGGAGGACTCGGGAAGTGAACCCGGGTCTCCTAACTGCAAGGCAGCAGCACTACCCACTGCGCCACCGTGCCGCCCACCAACCGGGTTGTCCCATTTAATTCTGTTCATTTCAAAATTAAAATCATTAAAACAGAACATTGCTCATCCGAGTGCTTCTTTCTTGTCCGTGGAGCTTCATCTTTACAGTTAACTCTGGTCCAAGTCAGAACCCGATTTTTTATAGGAATTCCCCGGGAAGGAGGAGGAGCATGCGCTGATACAGGAAGGGGCGGGGTCAGTTACCTTTATTGGGCATTTTCTCAGAGCTGTGTTGGTAGAAACAGATGACAGAGTTAGTGACAGCACCCCCTGTCACTTTGGGGTGGTACTACATACATCAAGAGAGCCAACCTGCAGCCACGCATGTGTGACACAAGCACAATGTACAATGCACGTCACCATCCCAACATTAGGTGCAGTCATAAAGAATAATCATTGATTGTATATAAAAGAATTTGACATTTACAGAATTGTACTTGTAGGCCTTTTATAGACCAGCCATATCCAACATTAACATTTAAAAGGTGACCTCATGGCAGAAACCTAGCACATTATAAACTCCTGGCAAAAGAATGTGATCTGTTTTTGGTGAAACCTTAATGTTGCTAATTATAACGGGGCAGTCTGCTTACCAACACGGAAACTGTGACGCATTCCACCCACCACTCCCAAGCTCTTGGACGCCCTCCTGTTACAAGACTACCTTCTCATTGACATCCACAGGACGACTCACAGGACTCTGAAACAAGCAGGGACCTTCTGTAGGTTTGAATCTCCGAAATGTCTCCAGTGTGTCCAGCAGGGGGCATTAGATTTCATGAACGGCCCAAGTCTAGTGCTGCGGGGCACAATGCCACCTCAAAGCCACAACATGAAAACAATCACACGCACGTAAATCATTTCATAGTTCGCTTGTACTGAAGAATTGTTTAACGTGCAGGCTCTGCTTGGGAGAAATCCCCTTTAAAGAATTGGGTGAACATTGTCGTAGTGGTTAAGAGTCTCCTTCCTTCGCTTTCACCCATTAGCTCAAGTGATCTCGATGTTCCCTTCCAGGAATTTTTTTTTCCAAAGCATGCAGAGGGTTTGGAAGGTGGCAGACTAATGGAGGCCTAAAATTTGAATTTTGTTACATAAAGTCCAAAAAAATGTCTTAAATTCCATACTCTTAGCTTAGTGAGCGGGACAAGCAGAAGAAAGAGCTACACTTTCAGCTATTTTATTAACTCCTTCAGGGCACATGTCAACTTTTGTCGACAGCAGGGGTTGAGGGCAATAATCAGCTATAAATGTCACTAAAACTCAACATTACATTATAGGTAGACCCTCTTTGCTAAGAGGACATTTAACTCTCAATGACGTGACATCGAATCCCTGCGTGTGTGAGTAGTGCAGAGTAAGCAACATCTAGAATGGCATCGACGTCAGACGAGAGAGTGAAATGAATGCACAAAGCACAATACTCTTTGTGCATTATTTATTTTTTTTGTGCATTGTTACTGGGTAGCGGGGCTACATAATAATAAGTATTTGTGTTTTGTCTCTGCTGAGTGCATTTTGTTTCATCGTCTTGTTTGCTATGCTATAATATGTGTGTATACAGTGCATCCGGAAAGTATTCACAGCGCATCACTTTTTCCACATTTTGTAATGTTACAGCCTTATTCCAAAATGGATTAAATTCATTTTTTTCCTCAGAATTCTACACACAACACCCCATAATGACAACGTGAAAAAAGTTTACTTGAGGTTTTTGCAAATTTATTAAAAAATAAAAAAAATGAGAAATCCCATGTCCATAAGTATTCCCAGCCTTTGCTCAATACTTTGTCGATGCCCCTTTGGCAGCAATTCCAGCCTCAAGTGATGTTGAATATGATGCCACAAGCTTGGCACACCTATCCTTGGCCAGTTCCGCCCATTCCTCTTTGCAGCACCTCTCAAGCTCCAGCAGGTTGGATGGGAAGCGTCGGTGCACAGCCATTTTAAGATCTCTCCAGAGATGTTCAATCAGATTCAAGTCTGGGCTCTGGCTGGGCCACTCAAGGACATTCACAGAGTTGTCCTGAAGCCACTCCTTTGATATCTTGGCTGTGTGCTTAGGGTCGTTGTCCTGCTGAAAGATGAACCGTCGCCCCAGTCTGAGGTCAAGAGCGCTCTGGAGCAGGTGTTCATCCAGGATGTCTCTGTACATTGCTGCAGTCATCTTTCCCTTTATCCTGACTAGTCTCCCAGTCCCTGCCGCTGATAAACATCCCCACAGCATGATGCTGCCACCACCATGCTTCACTGTAGGGATGGTATTGGCCTGGTGATGAGCGGTGCCTGGTTTCCTCCAAACGTGACGCCTGGCATTCACACCAAAGAGTTCAATCTTTGTCTCATCAGACCAGAGAATTTTCTTTCTCATGGTCTGAGAGTCCTTCAGGTGCCTTTTGGCAAACTCCAGGCGGGCTGCCATTTGCCTTTTACTAAAGAGTGCCTTCCTTCTGGCCACTCTACCATACAGGCCTGATTGGTGGATTGCTGCAGAGATGGTTTTCCTTCTGGAAGGTTCTCCTCTCGTCAGAGGACCTCTGGAGCTCTGACAGAGTGACCATCGGGTTCTTGGTCACCTCCCTGACTAAGGCCCTTCTCCCCCGATCGCTCGGTTTAGATTGCCGGCCAGCTCTAGGAAGAGTCCTAGTGGTTTCGAACTTCTTCCACTTACGGATGGTGGAGGCCACTGTGCTCATTGGGACCTTCAAAGCAGAAGAAATTTTTCTGTAACCTTCCCCAGATTTGTGCCTCGAGACAATCCTGTCTTGGAGGTCTACAGACAATTCCTTTGACTTCATGCTTGGTTTGTGCTCTGACATGAACTGTCAACTGTGGGACCTTATATAGACAGGTGTGTGCCTTTCCAAATCATGTCCAGTCAACTGAATTTACCACAGGTGGACTCCAATGAAGCTGCAGAAACATCTCAAGGATGATCAGGGGAAACAGGATGCACCTGAGCTCAATCTGGAGCTTCATGGCAAAGGCTGTGAATACTTATGTACATGTGCTTTCTCAATTTTTGTATTTTTAATAAATCTGCAAAAACCTCAAGTAAACTTTTATTTTTATTATTATTTTATTATTTTTAATTTTTATTTTTTTAAATTAATCTGCAAGTAGGCCCTGCAACCTGCAGGGAAAAACCTGAGGGTTGGTGGCAGGACTGGCACTCCAGCCATCATAAAAACCTCCCACTGTTCCATTCCATTTGAACTAATGTGGTGCCAAGCTGTCACATGGCAGCATTAGGGTTCTGAGTTGGTTCATCATGTGGTGGGTACGGCAGTACGCTGTATCAGCACCTGCTCCTAACCTCTCCTCTCTCTTTCCTATACTCAAGACCTCAATAGTACTTTGGTCTTAAGATTATATTTAAACATACAAAAGGCTCAACATCCTTGCCTATAGGCCATTCACCAGCCAATGATGTCTTACTGTTACCGTACTGCTCCTTCTATTGGATGAAGCTCCCCTCCTCAGCCTGGTAAACCCCTCAGATTGGAGCGTATGGCATCTTCCTACTGCTCCGGGTGCTCTTAATATTTACTTTATCACTTCAATCACTCCAGATATAAAGACAAACTATAGAAATTGAAAGGCAATGTGGTATTTATTAACGAATAATGAGCAGATGCCAGTAGAAGAAAGCATAAAAGAAAATTTAGATAGCAAAGTCCGGATATAGATAGTCTTCAGAAAAATGATTGGGTGTTGTCCTGGGGTGGCTCTTGATCGAGCAGTCGGTGTTATTCATGAGATGCTTACGCTGACATTTGGGTAAAACGGTCACACAGGTCTCAGTCCCTTCTTCTTACGTCAACTTTGCTCTCTCCTGTCCTTTTTGCTTTTGCTGTTTCTTTTTCTCTCTACTTTGGACAAGCCATATTTATGTTAAAGTTCCACGTGGGGCTTTGTGACATGTGACATCACACCCCCTTGACTGTCTAGCTGTCAAAATTATGTTTCCAAGTGCTAAGATGATCAATGCGGCCTGAGGTGAAGCATCAAACCCAATGTTTGAAAGTGATCAATTACTGGTACAATTCAGGAAGAGAAGACGCTTTGATGTTAATCGCCCCTGATCATTTAGTTCATCTTGTTTGTCTGAGCAAAACAAAACAAAAGTATAAGCATCTGTTATTGTAAAAAAATGGAAGATCTGGCACTCCAGGACACCCTTATTTAAGGGTTGATTGACGTTGCGAGCTCCAAATTAATTTGGCTAGTATCGGATTAACGAGACGAAAGTCCCCAGCTCTTGAAATGTCATTTTTCAAATAAAAAATCAGAACAGACACCATAGCAATGTGCGTGAAGGGGTGGCTAATGACAGCCTCGTGCTTTATTTATGTATACCCTCGTGATCGGTGGTCACTGTCAGGAACATGGCAGCGAAAAGACAAATGGAGCACAAGAGTACCGCTGCTAAGAAGTGGATAAACAAAAATAAGTGCGGCAGTCGCAGGCCATTTAGGCAAATCTTAGGAATTCCTTTCCGTTTGTGAGGGTCTGCCATGTGTGAACACATTCCAAAGCTGGGGAAGCAAACATGAATGAGCCAATCTGATTGAATCACAGCTTGGAACGAGGCAGAAACAGAAACAATATTGAGCCTGTGCACGTTGAAATAAAACACTTTTTATATATTATGGCATGACATGATGTCAAATCAAATCAAATTTTATATACAAGGTGGTGCAGTGGTAGCGCTGCTGCCTCGCAGTTAGGAGACCAGGGTTCAAGTCCCGGGTCCCCCCCTTCGTGGAGTTTGCATGTTCTCTCCGTGTCTGTGTGGGTTAGGTTAGGTGAACTGGTGGTAGTAAATTGGCCTGTGTGTGTGTTTGCCCTGTGATGGATTGGCACCCAGCCTAGGGTTATTTCCCTGCCTTGTGCCCTGTGCTAGCTAGGATAGGCTCCAGCAGCCCCCCATGACCCCATTCAGGACTAAGCGGGTTACAAAATGACTGACAGACTGAAGTTATGCATGTAGTGAAATGCTTGGTTCCTCAACTCCAATGACTGTGCCTTTAAGAAGAAGAATAAAATGACAATAACAATAATACACGACTTTAGAAATTTCAAAAATGAATAATAGAATGTTAAATGTGTGATAAATAAATAACTTAATGTGACAAAGTTAATAATACGGCAATGTGTATTTGTAGACATTTGCCTCTTTCAAGTATGGACTGTGGTCAGATGCTCCTCCTCAGTCTCTCTAAGCTGCACTTTAGACAGCCATGACGTTCACCTGTCCGCAGCACAGAGAAGAGCTCGGTCCTTTTTGGAGTGACTGGTATCCCAGATAAATTGGTTTTCCCTTGCGTCTTAAATGTTAGGAAGCGCACACCCAGTGATATGTTCAGCTGTCTGCACCACTCTCTACAGAACCTTGTGGTCCTGCTGTATGTTGTTTCCTAACCTGGTGGTGATACTTCCTGCTATTATCACACCCTATGGGTGTCTGCCTGGGCACACCGGCTCAGGAACGCTACCACTTAGTGTTCAGTCAGATAAGGGGGACTGAATTGGATGCAACACCTGCTGCTTACACTCAGCCCCTCTGTCCTGCTGGCGGTCCTGATAGTAGCGCAGCAATTTGAAGTATGAGATGCATCCGTTTTTGAACTGCAGTGCAGGTGTCTTGGGCAGCATGGTGCCGCAGTGGTGGCACTGCTGCCTCACAGTAAGGAGACCCGGATTCACTTTCCGGGTCCTCCCTGCATGGAGTTTGCATGTTCTCCCCGTGTCTGTGTGGGTTTCCTCCCACAGTCCAAAGACATGCAGGTTAGGTGGATTGCCGATTCTAAATTGGCCCTAGTGTGTGCTTGGTATGTGGGTGTGTGTATGTGTCCTGCAGTGGGTTGGTGCCCTGCCCGGGATTGGTTCCTGCCTTGCGCCCTGTGTTGGCTGGGATTGGCTACAGCAGACCACCGTGCCCCAGTGTTCGGATTCAGTAGGTTGGAAAATGGATGGATAGATGGATGGATGGATGCAGGTGTCTAATTAGGGGGACAAAGCTCATCGACTGGAGTGCATTTCTTAGCTCCGCTCTGGCACCCATTGCTTCACAGGGGTCTCCAAGACCCTAAAGCTCTCGATCGTTGATTGTGTTGTCATTTCCTCAAGGCACTTGATGCTTCGTAGGATACCCACAACCACCCTGGATTGTCAATCGAGTGTCTAAGTTTCACCGGGGACACATTTATGAGCTTTTTGTCATGTATGAAGGTAAATTGCTCAATTTATATTTAAATTTTATATAATGAGTTAAGCTACTTTTTTGAGTTATTTGTTCACCTGCAGTACTGTATGTGTCAGCTGCCATGCCACCTGCAACTCAGAAGAGGTCGTCCAGCTGACGCTCAGCATGTTCGGGCCCAGCCAGTACTTGGATGAGAGACTTAGGTTGCTGCTGGAAGAGGTGATGGTGAGACCAGCAGGGGGTGCTTACCCTGTGGTCGGAATGTGGATTCCAATGTCCCAATTTAGTGATGTGGACACTGTGCTATAAAAATGACACTGTCCATCAGATGAGACATAAAAAATAGGTCCTGGTCGTAAAAAATCCTTGGGCGTCCTTCATAAAGAGTTTAGTGTATCCCAATGTTTTTGCTAAACTGCCCACCTTGGCCTGGGCATCCTGGCCTTCTAATCATCCCTTCTCCCTTATTAGCTAACTAATCTTTCACCACTTCACCCCCTAATAGCTAATGTGTGGTGAGCGCACTGGCACAAAAATGGCATCATCCAGGTGGGTGCTGCACATTATTGGTGGGTGAAGCTCTTTTGAGTGTAAGAAAACCACCATATAAAGGTAAAGAATTATTATTATTATTAAAGGAGCACTGAGTGCCGTGCTCACCCAATGACTGAAGCATAAGATTGACGTCTGTGGTCATAAAAGATCCCTGGGCATCCTTCATAAAGAGTAAGGGGTATCTGGTATCCATGGCCTGGTCATTCTGACCCCCTAATCACCCCCTGTCTCTAATTGTCTATCTCTCTCTCTCTCTCACCCCTTCACCACCTAATAGCTAATGTGTGATAAGCATACTGGTGCAAAAATGGCTGCTGTTGCATCATCCAGGTGGTGCACATTAGTGATGGCTGAAGTGCCTCCACACTCACTGAAGCACTTTGAGTAGTGAGAA
Organism: Erpetoichthys calabaricus; assembly: GCF_900747795.2. NCBI lineage: Eukaryota > Metazoa > Chordata > Cladistia > Polypteriformes > Polypteridae > Erpetoichthys > Erpetoichthys calabaricus. Next base: position 90,437,667 of record NC_041410.2, on the reverse strand, counting down.
AAGTGCTATATAATTGTAAAGAATTATCATTATTATTATTATTATTATTATTATTAGGGCGGCACGGTGGCGCAGTGGGTAGCGCTGCTGCCTTGCAGTTGGGAGACCCAGGTTCGCTTCCCAGGTCCTCCCTGCGTGGAGTTTGCATGTTCTCCCCGTGTCTGCATGGGTTTCCTCCCGCAGTCCAAAGACATGCAGGTTAGGTGCATTGGCGATTCTAAATTGGCCTTGGTGTGTGTGGGCTGGCGCCCTGCCTGTGGTTTGTTTCCTGCCTTGCGCCCTGTGTTGGCTGGGATTGGCTCCAGCAGACCCCCGTGGCCCTGTGGTTAGGATATAGTGGGTTGGATAATGGATGGATGGATTATTATTATTATGGGTTCAAAAATGCAAAATTTGACTTTTTCTTCTTCAAAGGTGTTATTATTAATGTATGGGGTGCAAACATAAATAAAACATTTTCTAGAAGTACGGGGCATAGAAGAGGTTGGGAACCGCTGCCATAGGTGGATGAAGTAAACAAATACAAAATAAAGTATTAGCTAGAAGATCCAGCCACCCATGCAAACTTCTCACTGCAAAACAACTCAGGTCCTCCACTTCCCTTTTAATGAGCTTTGAGGAACCAGTGGTGGGCAGAACAGGAAACCTGCTTCGACAGGTCTTGATCATTCAAACATTCACGTCAACTACATTTTATGAATTTCATCATGTTGTTCCTTCTTTGTCTTCTGCTAGTGGACCCTACCTCTGCAAGAGCGAAAGTAGGGCATCTGACAGGGCATGAAAAGGGGCATACATTTGAGAAGCACCTTCCACCTTTTAGAGACCCGACATGGCATGAACTGCTCTCTGTCTAATCCGTATAGCGATTTTTAATCTATCTGTGTGTCTGAGTCTTTGTTAGACACAGCTGCAGGAATTGGCCTTCTTATTTTATGTAGCACCTTTCATATCTGTGCAGCGCATAAAGTGCATTTCATAACTAAAGTTAAAGCCAAAAATGTCCATCTTCCTTGGCTGAAGACTTTCAAATTCCAAATTTCACAACTCCACACTTGTCAAGCCACCATACAGTTCCTGTGTTACGTCCATCAGAATATCTCTTTTATTTCTGTACTAGCTGTGCTACCCATCTAAGCATTTAACTTAGACCTCAGTGCACCATCTAGTGGAATGTATGTTGTAATGCATGTAGTTTCGTAGAAGTTTCATTCCAACAGATGGCACATCACAAACATTTGCAGTAGTAAAATACATTGGCACAAATGTTTGAAATGTACCATCTCTTGGAATGACAAATGCAATGCATTGTATAGCTAGAATTGTTTGTGATGTGACATCTGTTGGAATGCCAATGACACAGTAACCAGACATTTAATTTTATTAAGGTGGAAGTGACAATATCAAAATCATAGCCAAAAGATTTATGTCAGCCTTTATCTACTAGATCAGATTTTCAGTTTTCCATCCACTTTCTTAGTATTTGGTGGCATTGCCTTTTACTTACTTAACTTGAATCAGAGGCTTAGGAACACCTTCCACAAGCTTCTCATAATACGTGACAGGACTTTCTGCCCATTCCTCCTGGCGGAACTGGTGTGAGTCAGTTAGGTTTGTTGGCCCCCTCACCTTGTCATCTTTTAGCCATTTTGTTACAATGTGGGAGGTGTGCTTAGCATTGTTGTCCTGCTGAGAGCCAAACTTTCTGGGCAAGGTCTTGAGGTGTTACTTCATAATTTCTTGATAATCCTCCTTCTTCATGATGCCATCCATTTTCTGCAGGTCCCCCGGTCCCTCAGCAATATGATGCTACCACCTATCCTATATAATGGCTTTCTTGTTTATCTATTTAAATGTTCAATCTTGCCTACTACACTATCTATCTATCTATCTATCTATCTATCTATCTATCTATCTATCTAATCCTGCCAACTATGCTAATCTATCTATCTAATCCTGCCGACTACACTAATCTATCTATCTATCTAATCCTGCCAACTACACTAATCTATCTATCTATCTATCTACCTATCTATCCAGTGCAAGCTCCTGCCTTGCTTCCAATACTGCTGAGATATGCTCTAGCCCCCATGATCCTAAACTGGATTAATTGAGAATGCATGTATTTAAATAATATATTAAATTAACACAGGTTGGCTGATAATTGTTCACATTCAGGTTCTCCGACCTGCTGGATGGAATCCATTTATTTGCTGTAACCCAATTAATTATTTGCCTGTTTTGAGTTAAATAAATAAAAAAGATTAAGAAGCTGCTACTTTTTAAAATATTAACCTGTGGCCATCATCTATCTCAGGGGGCTTTTCCTCCTCAGTTAATAAATGTGAGCGTCAGGCCCGCGCTGGATCGGTGCTAATTGTCAATCATCATATCTCAGTTTGGAGACAATTCATAGCCGTTACTGCTGGCCAACGTGGTCAGCCGCCAGTGCAAACACAAGAGCAGATGGTGAGGTACTGCATAGATCCGTTAGCTCGTGTAACCAAAATAAAATGCACATGAGGGGCTCCTGAGTTCACTTGGCCTCTCTCTCTCTCTCTCTCTCTCTGCGGATTTCCTGAAGTGAGAAGCCAGCCAGGACCGAGATGCTCCAACGCTGTGACTTACAGGACTCATGTTTGTGTTGTCTGTCTGGACACACGTTTGCCAAAAATGTAAAGCCTGCATCTTTGAAATTAGTTACAAAAGTGAAACAAATCTCTCCATTAGATACATGTAAAGTATGTCAAACAGGACTGCGAAAAGATCAAGTGTGTCCTTCTTCTGCTTTTATAGGACATGAGGACTGATTAGTGGGAAACAAAAAATCCAGACAAAATTCACACGACACGACCTTCTTACATAACATTTCTTAATCCACTTCACGGGGCTCCAGGGCCTAACCTGGCTGCATTGGGTACGAGGCAGGAAACAAACCTGGATGTGGCACCACCAAGATCAAATCTGGAATCATCAGTCAACTTACTATATCTGCGTGTCTTTTGGAGATGAGGGAGGAAAATGGATGGTCCTGGAGAAGAACTCATTCGGCATTGTGAAGAGCAGCACAAGTGGACAGGAGCCGGCGTGGGATTCAATCCCGAGGTCCATAAGACAGCAGTGCTATTCACAGTGTCATCCATGAATATAAAATTTGGAACAGTGTAGATGAACGGAGCACCTTGATGATCTTTGAATTTGGAAGTTGAGTTCACTTTGGATGTGGCATGCATTGAGGTGCAGTTCTAAGTCCCACTGTCTCCCAGATCAACTGTGTTGGGTTCAGATGCCATGCCTGATTGTTGCCCCCATTTAATGCGCAGTCTCCCCTAAGTATCACAGTAGCTTCTTCTACAGGAGCTCTGTTTTTTCCACCCACATCCCGATTGGCAATTCTAAATTGGCCATATGGTTGACCTGAAGTGGATGGATGCTTTATCCAAGTTGCTTTCTATTTCTTTGCACCCAATGTTGTCAAGATGGTCTCTGCCCCCCCAATACACCCCCCCTATGAATCATAATCGAGTTAAGTGGGTGTGATATACTCTAACTGAACAAATTCTTAGGACCACTATACTAATGCTAGGTAGGGCATCCAAAACAGCCTCACTTCTTAGTGGCATGGATCCCACAAGATGTTGGACACATTCCTTTGAGATGTCTGCTCCATACCAACCTGATTACAACACACAAGTTCTGCAGATTTGTCAACTCCACTTTTGTTCCACCACATCCCAAAGGTGATCAGATAAATTCAGATCTGGGGACTGAGAAGGCCATTGAAGAACACTGACACCAGTAGGAGAGGACTTTAGCTTTTGTGACTGTTGTGGTGCAAAATTTTGTAAATAAGTTGTGTAGATGCCACATGGGCTGGACAGGCATCCCTGTCAGAAGAGGGGATGGTTCCTTACCCGGGTGGGAGGCTCCTAACAGACAAATAGGCAACCCAGCCCGATGACGAGAAAAGGATCAGACCCGGAAGGAAGGACCAGAAGGGATGTACGGACAGCCCACCGGAAAGGAAAGACGCCGCTGGGGGCTTTTTACTCCCCCAACCATGCTAGATAGGCAGCAGCCCCAGATATCAGTGCCCATGTGGGAAGCCAGCAGGGCATACTGGTAAATGTAGTCCGGCAGAGCAGCCCTGCTGGGGTCACTGGGAGACAAGCTCCCTGCTGCAATAGACTTTCATATGACCCAGAAGTACTTCCATCGGGCAGTGGCCTTGGCACCGGAAGTACCCCCGGGTCCTTTATAAAAGAGACCGCACTCCCTTACCCAGGCAAGTCGGAGCTGGGAAGAAGGAAGGCAACTGTCAACTAGAGGAGGGCAGTAAGTGTATTGTGGAGAGAGGAATTGTGATTTATAGAGAGACATCGCTTGAGTGTTTGCTACTTGTGGAAGAATTGGTGAATAAACCAGCCTTTATTTGAACCCGGGGCTCTGTGTGTGTTCGTGTTGTGGGGGGTTTGGAGCCGCTGATGTCCTAGGATTCCATCGCAGCTGATAAATATTTTGTATGTCTTTATTTGTAAGTCAGATGAAGCAAACATAATATTCGTGTTTAATTTCATTGATACGCTCTCATATCTTACCCAAGAGTCTTTAGGGCCGACTCAGTAAGTGAATTTTAGTGCAGGGATGGGGAAAAATTCTTCAAACCAGTTTGGCAAGTGACTCTCTCAAATAGACAAACCCAGGAAAGCCAAAACTACCTGGCTGGCAAGCACCAGCTCAACATATGCTTGGGGTTGGGAGGGGGGGGGGGCGCAGGTGTGAAAATAAGCCAGTAACTGGGGGAATTCTATTGGTCTAAAGTGGGCTGTTCTGTTTTGAATCAGATGCCATTCTGTGCTACGACGCACCCATTGGCCGTACAGAGAGCGAATAAATTCGGTTGTCTTACCCCTCTCTCTCTCTCTCTCACACACACACACTCGCACACCATGGGCAATGAAGAGAAGAACACAAGCAGAAAGCACAGCTCAGCAGTGCCATATTAAGACAGGCATGCAGCCTGCCTGGAAGAAAGCTAGAAATGACGACTAAACAAGAGACATTTAAAGTAACTACAAGTCAAGCTCCACATCAGCATGCATCAGGTTGTATGGTTGCTAATATTCACACTTACCGTATATACTCACGTTTAAGTTCTCCAGTGGATAAGTCAAGGCTTGATTTTACTGTATAATTTCTGGTATTTAACAATGTCGGTCGTATAAGTCGAATGCGGAAAACTCACGCTATTGGTCCAAGAGATTACGATATGCTAACGCCCACCTGAGAGAGTCACCACCGAGCACACGGCCTTTTTTGTCTATGTGGGTGCAGCAATGCGCTGTATCAGCACGTCCTTCTAACATCTCTGTCTCTATTGTGCCTGCATGACCACACGGTGATACCCGAACTATTCGTAAGTGAAGTTGGCACTGTTTTGTGTTTTTTGTATCTCACATCCTCATACACCTTTATCGTAAGACCATCCCTTATCTACGATGGAGCATTCGATCAGAAGAAAATATGAAGCTGGTTTTAAATTAAAAGTCGTTGAAGTGGTGAAGGAAATCAGTAACTGTGCTATTGCAACAAAATTCGATGTGTCTGAGAAACTGATGAGAGATTGGAAAAAAAAAAGAAAATTTAAGTGTCGGATTTTTGAACGGGGGCGGCACGGTAGCGCTGCTGCCTCGCAGTATGGAGACCTGGGTTCGCTTCCCGGGTCCTCGCTGCTTGGAGTCTGCATGTTCTCCCCGTGTCTGTATGGGTTTCCTCCCACAGTCCAAAGACATGCAGGTTAGGTGCCTTGGCGATCCTAAATTGTTGCTTGGTATGTGGGTGGGTGTGTGTGTGTGCCCTGTGGTGGGCTGACGCCCTGCCCAGGGTTTGTTTCCTGCCTAGTGCCCTGTGCTGGCTGGGATTGGCTCCAGCAGACCCACGTGACCCTGCAGTTAGGATATAGCGGGTTGGATAATGGGTGGATGGAATTTTGAACGGGCAAATAAGTCGGGGTTCTGATTTTATGATTGATTTTTCGGGTTTTAAGACCCGACTTATACGCGAGTATATACGCTATATAAATGTAATGGATTATTATTATTATTATATACGGTACTTTGCTTATTGTTATTATTTGATTAAAATGATCAATAATACACAATTTAAAATTGTAACTTAACTCCTGCTTGTCTTTTACTCTATGTAATTGTCTGAATTTTTAGATGGTGGGGAGACATTTTAACCCTTAGATCGCCGGAACCGGCTATAGTCGGTTTCCAATGGAATTTGCCAGCACGCCGGAGCCAAGTATCTTTGGCGATGTACATTCGTTGAACACTGCAGCCGGCTCTAGTCGGTTCCCAATGCGATTTGCCAGCACACAGGAGCTGACCAGTCAGTGCCGTATATTCATTGAGCAGCCAGCTCGTGACCACTGGCACCCCCTAGCGAATCAACATCACTGTCCCTGGGATTCAGCCACTGCACTAGGCTGGCCTGCAAGCATCAGCAGTGGCCTCTGTGTGCTCGCGTGCAGCCAGTTCAAGCGCAGTTGGCACAGTCGATGATTTACTGAATTTCATCAATGGCATCAGTTGCACCTTGTTCATATAATGATCTATATATATAATTCACTAAGCCGCCGCCAGCGCAAGCAAGACACCCATGGAGCACGCAGGACGGAGCCACGCCCACCAACTCTAAGACCATTGGATACGATGACAACTTGCCGAGCCACGGCCACCAACTCGGACGCAGCAACTCACAAAACACGGCGTTATTGGATACGATGACAACTCGCAGAGCCATGCCCACCAACTCAAACACAGGAAACTCGCAAAACACGGCGTTATTGGATACGACGATAACTCGCTGAGCCACGCCCACCAACTCGGAAGCAGCAACTCACAACACAGGGCGTCATTCACATTCATCTCTGCTACACTCCACATGCACCTCTGAGCCACGTTGACTTTTCATTATTCTTTTCGGTTATGACGCACGACCGCGTCCACCATCGCAAACTGTTTTACACGCCATGGTCTTAGAGTTGGTGGGCGGGTCTCCGTGAGTTGCTCTTGCGAGTGGGCACATGACCAGGCGGTGTGTATGCTTCGAGAACAAGGGTGGACGCGGCAGAACCATCTAAGAAGAGGTATGTTTGTCGCAGATGTGAATCGCTGTATGCAGCGTGTAAAACAGTTTGCGAGGGGTATCCCATGGTCTTAGAGTTGGTGGGCAGGTCTCTGTCAGTTGCTCTTGCGAGTGGGCACATGACCAGGCAGTGTGTATACTTCGAGTGCGAGGGTGGACGCGACAGGACCACCTAAGAAAAATCATGTTTGTCGCGGATGTGAATTGCTGTATGCACTCACAAACTGCAACAACTCACCAAACAAGGACGCCCTGTCTCTCGAGGCATTCACACTGCCGGAAGACAACCATGGGATACGCAAAAAATAGCAATGTCAGTCAACTCACGTTGACTCTCAGTCCACCCATGCTCTCAAGGCATTCACGGTGCCTGCTCACAACAACAACTGACCAACTCGCTTTCGTCTCTGCTACAGTCCACATGCACCACTGAGCCATGTTGACTTTTCATTATTCTTTTCGGTTTCGGCTGCATTTCTATATATAATCCACCAAGTCGTCCAACCATGGGATACAAACGACAGAGCACCGCCCAACAACTCGAACCGCTAGAGAGACACGGCCACCAACTCTAAGAGCATGGGACGAGAACGCCTGCCCACCCGCCCGCCTGCCTCACTGTTAGCAGCGTTCACCGCAATGTACTGGAGTGTAAAACCATCACAACTGCTAACTCACAAACTGCAACAATTCACCAAACACTGCATCAGACGCTTTTTATATCTAAGAAGATATATAGATACTAATTATTCCCCGGCACGCGTCCACCCAAGCTCTCTTAATTTGAAACCTCACCCGGCCCGGACATGGAGAGGATTGACAGATTGATAGCTCTTTCTCGATTCTCTGGGTGGTGGTGCATGGCCGTTCTTAGTTGGTGGAGCAATTTTTCTGGTTAATTCCAAAAACAAATGAGACTCCCTACTGCTAGTTACTAAATAATAAGTGCGGGTCATACGCTTGCACTGATTACGTCCCTGCCCTTTGTACACACACACCCCCCCCCCCCCACTACTACCATGGTCGGGTGACTTGGTGGATTATATACAGAAAAGCAGCCGGAACCACAAAGAACAATGAAAAGACAACGTGGCCCAGAGGTGCATGTGGACTGTAACAAAGACAAAAGCATTGGGGGTGGGCACATGAGCAGGCAGTGCGTCCTGAACGATGATTGTATGTTGGTTCGTAGCGTGCATTGTTGCAATGTTAATTTTCTTGGTGTTTATTAAATTACGGATTTTTCAAATGTTCATTTTTTTCCCTGTGCGTAAAAATCATTAAAAAAGCAGCGTGATTATGCGGCCGCGGGTTGGCTAGTAGTTATTATATTGGCAGTGAGTAAAATGTTCAGTGTTGCAGTACTTGTGATGCTCTTTGCATGAAAAAAAATATGGGTTCCGTTAAAATTTCACTTTTTCTTGGTGAATTGTGGCACTTCCTTAAAAAGTGCAGCAAAAAAGTATTTGGCGTCCAGGGGTGCATTACCTCGCCCGCCCCCCACCCCCCAAGTATGTGGCAGTTTAAGGGTTAAAATACAATACCTTATAAACAGTGGTAAGTCTGTGAGATTGGAGGCATTCTACTAAAGGCCACGCATTAAAGAATACAAAAGGGGAAAGTAGAGTGATAGAGAGCTCTACCAAGACAAAGCAGCGACTTGGTGCATTATCATGCTGGGAGCAGCCATTAGAAGATGGGTAAATTGTGTCCATCAGGGGATACACATGGGCAGCAGTAGTTAAAGGCCATCGGTTTTATCCTGAACCATAGCGACTTGATGGATAAACGATCTGTAGGAAGCTCGGCCTTCTGCTAGTTGATTAAGTTTGGCCAAAGTCCTCCTTGTTGTTGCTGTAATGGTGTCAAGCCATCGCATTGCTGGCCTTCCTCACCGCCTTGTTCCCTCTGTTCCGCCAATCGTGATATCTTTGACTGTTGTCTTCTGATTGTATGTCCAAAGTAGACGAGCCATAGCTTTGTAATCCATGCTTTGCTGGCTTGATCTGTTCCATGTGTAGATGCCACATGAGCTGGATGGGCATCCCAGCCATGAGAGGGAGCAGACCTGGAAGGAAGGACCAGAAAGGGTGGACAGACAGCCCATTAAATAGAAAAGATATTACTGTTTTTTTTTTTTTTTTATTCCTCCAGCATGCTAGATGGCAGCAGCCCTTGTTATCGACACCCAGTGGGAAGTGAGCAGGGCATGCTGGGAAATGTAGTTCTGGCAGGGCAGCCCTGCTGGGATCACGGTGGTACCACAAGAGGGCACTGCAGGGAGACAAGCTCCCTACTGTGATGGACTTCAGTGTGACCCAGAAGTACCTCGATCGGGCGATCGCCCTGGCACCAGAAGTACCCCCGGGTCTGCACTCCCTTATCCAGGCGAGTCGGAGCTGGGAGGTAGACAGGCAACACTTGATTGGAGGAGGGCAGCATGGTGGTGAGAGAAATTAGAGTAAGGGGAGAAAAAAATTTGTGTTTTGTGCTTTTTTGTAACTTATAAAGGAGTGTGGTATAATACACCAACCTTTATTTGAACCCGGGACTGTGCTTGTGTGTTGGTGTTTGGGCTGGCTGATGCCCGGGTTTCCTTCACACATGATAGATGTCTTTGTCCTTCTGGCTGTCCATGGTATTGATAAAACCAATGAGCAGCAACAATTCTCAAATAGGCCGGAGCATTCAAGCGACGATTCATTGGCATTAACAGTCCCACCACTACGCCGTCACCACTAGCCTAGACTGTCGACACGAGGCAGGTTGGGAAACATGTGCTGATGTCATTGGCACCAAATTCCGAGCCTACCATCTGTGTGCCAACAGCAGATGGCGATGCGCCATCTGTTGGAATGAAAAAACACAAAGCATTTCATTACAAAATGCATTCCAACAGACGGTGCACAGCAAAAGTTAATCTTGAGGACTCTGTTGATTATTTAGATTTCATCCTGTCTTAGTACAGCTGGTTTAACAGTAAAATGTGAAAACGTCCCATGGAGTGAATATTCTTCATAGGCACGGCACACGTTACGTTAATATGAAGAAGAGTGAGAGCGGTTATGAGAGGGTTTGTGCCCCAGCAAAGGACTGGCATCCTCGTCAGGACTGGTTCCTGTCTTTTTCCCTGTAATACTTTATTGGTCAATTGGGTTCAAAAGGGTTCATTTGTTATTTAACAGGTGGAATGTTTAGTTGGGAAACTATTAAAAAGTGCTTGTCACTAATTTCCAGGATATGGCTGGTGTAAAACTTCCAGACCAAGATAATTTCAATAGCATGCAGTAATACATGCTTTTTCATTAAAAAAAAATATATATTTATTTATATATGCATGTATGAGCAATTATCTAGTCTCTTAATCTACTCTTGAGACGAGATCCCTCACTGAATTTTGTAATTGCTCTGCAGAGCATCCCATTTCCATTAGCTGGCAAAAGGTAAATGGAAATACATCAGGAGAAATGCCTCCCAAGTACAGGAACCACAAGAACAGAACTAATGGAGGGGCAAGGAAGATGGAGAGGCGAAGCTCCTCCGGCAGATGCAACCGGCAGCCAAGAAAGCTCGGGGTCATTTCCAGGTCGTTAATCTTGTGCCATTCACGAAACAGCGACGAGGGCTCAAGCCTGGAGGAAAAATACACGGAGTGCTCGGAAAGTGACCAAGTCCGGGGGAAAGAGGAGACGATACAGGGCAGCAACGTGCAGAGCCTGAGCGGCACCTACTCTGGAGAGCAAAAAGCTTCACAGGATGCGACGAAGAACGGAAGGAGAACATTTTCATTTAAGGTAAGGTGAGGGCTGACGCATTTTACTGTAATTAGCCTAAAGCGGAGAAAGAATATCCTGCTATGAAGTCAATGTATTGTGGAATTCTTAAATGAATGTGCTATTATAAGGCATTAAAATATTTATTACAGTTAGAGATATAGTAATATACCTAAAACATCTGACGGCAGCAATGTCAAAGCTTCTCCATACACGTGTACGAGAATTCAAAGGTTGTGCTGGGGAGTTGAACAATGAGGACGAGATCTTTTCACTGGCATTCCCTCTGGGGATATGGAGCTAAACTAGAAGAATTACCGTAGTGTCTGCAAAAGAATGAGCTCCTTTATAATGTACACATTTATATATATAAACTTTTAAAATAACACAACAATACGTGACATAACAAAACATAAATGTCACCAGTGCAAAATCGCCCAAGGACCCATCTCTCATCATTTCATGTCTTGCTGTCAAACCGGGGCCACAGACTCAGGTAGCGATGCTTATCCATTTGCGTTAAAGGAAACAGCTCTTCTCTAAGGCCACGAGGGCAAACGGAAGGACCAGGAGATAAATAGGAGACGAAGCAAAGCATAACCAGAAGTACATAAGTGACAAAAACATAAGACTGCACTCTGAACTGAAGGAAAAGATTCAGGGAAACCAGAAATCATGATGGAACTTTGAGATCAGTGTCGGTTTTGTTTGATAAATCCGCAACCTCGGACAATTATGTGACCATTATACAACACTAGCTGTGTAAGCCCGTGCTGTAAAAAGTCCGGGGTCCTAGAAACTATTGAAATCATCAGAAAAAAAATTAAAATGTAGAGATGTCAGGTAATTGAAAGGAACTACTCTGGGCGTCTCTCTTTCCTAGGAAGTTTCGTTTTGCCGACGTGCTCGCATTATTTGTGTATTAGTGGCTAAGCGACTTTGTCTTTCTTTGTAGGATTTCATTTTGCCGACGTGCTTGACTCACTTCTGTATTAGCGGCAGGAGGAAAAGTAAAAGGGATACCGTTTTGCCAATGTTAGCGGCTAAGCGACTTTGTCTTTCTTCTGAGGTTTCGTTTTGCTGACATGCTCACCTCACTTCGGGTTTCTGTTTCCTCGGAGGTTGAGCCCTTACCCCGACTCTACCTCTCACTTCTGGGCTGGACAGACACACACACACTTCCACGCGTAGACGTTTATATATAAGATGGGCCATGATTAGGAGTCAAGAACATAACATAAAAAAGGGGGTTGCGGCCTCCAAAATAATCCATCTAAGCACTTGCCTACCAAAGTTACCTTACCCCATATCAGCCAGACCCAACTACTGCCTGCAGGCTTCATTCGTCCTGACCAGGCCCATAATGAGGAGAAAAAGGCTTTTAAAGTTCAAAATGCTAAATTCACCCTGCGGCGGGCTGGCTCCCTGCCCGGGATTTGTTTCCTGCCTTGCGCCCTGTGTTGGCTGGAATTGGCTCCAGCAGACCCCCGTGACCCTGTAGTTAGGATATAGCGGGTTGGATAATGGATGGATGGAAATGCTAAATTCATTGTTCTGTATCAGCAGTTCAAACATTTATTTTTCAAATGGCTTGTTTTTCATTACCAAACATCATCCGTTTTCCAAACCCACTTATCCTGGAGCAGCAGACAAAATGGCAAAATGGTGAAAGGCTTCCAGACACACCCATAAAACAGGCCAGGGCCCTACGAGGCCTGCCCAGAAATGCTTCACCAAAGGCAGCCTGACTTGCCTACTCCACAGGTGGCAGGCTTCAGGTCAGTCCAGGCTACCAAACATGGGGAGTAGGTTTTTAAATTTCAAGATGTACCAAAATGCATCAAAGTTCCCCACAATTGAAAGAAAAAAGGTAGAAAATAAACGTTTGGCTTGAGAATCAAATCCACTAGAAATCTTTATAAAATAAGAATTTATATAAGCAATAGACTCAGTATTGTTGTCTGATGGTAGCGAGAGCAGCTATGTTATATGGGTTGGAGAAGCTGGCACTGTCCAGAAAGCAGGAGGCAGAGCTGGAGGTGGCAGAGCTAAAGATTTTAAGATTTGCATTGGGTGTGACGAGGATGGACAGGATTAGAAATGAGGACATTAGAGGGTCAGCTCAAGTGGGACGGTTGGGAGACCAAGTCAGAGAGGTGAGATTGTGTTAGTTTGGACATGTGCAGAGGAGAGATGCTGGGTATACTGGGAGAAGGATACTAAGGATAGAGCTGCCAGGTAAGAGGAGAAGAGGAAGGCCTAAGAGAAGGTTTATGGATGTGGTGAGAGAGGACATGCAGGTGATGGGTGTGACAGAGCAAGATGACGAGGACAGAAAGATATGGAAGAAGATGACCTGCTGTGGTGACCCCTACTGGGAGCAGCCGAAAGATGAAAAACAAGATAAACAAAAAAAAAGAGCAAGAAAGGCAGCCGGCAATGCAGTGTGAGCAAATCCAAATCCGTAAAACAAGAGCGAAAAATCAAGAGTCAATCCTCAGAGTGAACACAGCAGACTCCAAACGACCATGAGCCTCTGAAGGGCCTGCTCTCAGTTCATGAAACATAAAGGCTAGGGGGGGGGCGGGCCTTCGGCAGTGACATCAGGGTGGTCACGCCTTTTGAAGCTCCACCCACAACACACAGAGAACACAAAGGAACTTAGTACAGTGCATAGATACTAAATAATACACAAACAGAATGATATTAACAGAAAATGCATAATTAATATAAACACAGGAAAAATAATTTAAGATAAACTAGGAAGGCACAAAAAAGGACGATGGACATATGACGGGGAGCAAACCCTGGCTGTAACATAACACAGGGTAGGGTTCTGGGGAAACTGCAGCCTATCTCATCAAGCATTGGGTGCAAAGCAGGACGGGCACCAGTCCATCATACGCACACACACACACACACACACTCATCAGGCATTGCCAATCCACCGGACTGGCATATCTCTGGAAGGAAACAGGAGCACCAGGAGGAAATCCAAACACACACAGGGAGAACATGCAAACTCCATGCAGAAAGCACTAGACACTCGAACCCAAGCACTACCACTGCGCCACACATCTACTTGTACACTAAATTGCTGGTTTTATTTGGCGTATTAGAATTATAGAATTATAAAATTCATTAAACGAAACATATATACCTAGAATCCGCATAAAATGCATATAGGAATGTTAATATATAAATCAGTTTGCAATCCATTTAAAGTATCAGATTTTATAAGTAATACAATATCAAAGGCTAAAATAGCAATAATCCTGAAAATAAATAATACTGAAAAAAGAAAAGCTTTCTGTTTCACAGACTCACTCACCCAATTTCAAATCAGCAGCAATATAACCAGTATAAATGTGAAACAAAGCGTATACACATAGGGGAGCATGGAGGCACAGAGGTTAACCTTGTTGCCTCCTGGGCTCAAAACCTGCACATTTATGTGGCGTTGGGACATTTTTCTGCATCCTTGCAAATTCCAAAGATGTGTGTGTATGTGTGTGAAGTGAAGTGAAGTGCTGGCGCTGTGTGCCTTGTAATAAGGAGACCAGGGTTCAAGTCCCGGGCGCTCCCAGCATGGAGTTTGCCTGTTCTCCCTGTGTCTGTGTGGGTTTGTTCTCTCAGTCCCAAGGCATGTCCGTCAGACGGATTGGTGGTGCAAAACTGGCCCCTGCTGTCTGTGTTTGTGCGTGCGCACGCGTGTGTGTGTGTGTGTATTATCATTCACTCTGTGATGGGCCGGCCCTGCCCAGGGATTGTTCCTGCCTTGTGTCTGATGTTTGCTGAGATAGGCTCCAGCTGCCCCACAACCCTTCTCTGGGTAAGTGGGTTTGGTGGATGGATGGATGGATGGATGGATGGATGGATGGATAGAGGAATTTTCAAGGTGTGGGTTTATACAGGATTAATGAATGTAACAGACTAGTGTCGTGAGCGTGGTTAGGTCCTGCCTGGAACCAGGATGGACGGCAGGTCTCCATGGCTCTGAATGTATTACTCAAGTTAGAGGATGGAAAGAAAAAAAAACTGACCAGGAGAGTTTGAAGGAGAATTTTTAAACAGAGAGCAAAATTCTAAAGCACCATAAAGAGTGACACACTCCTGTAATGTGTTATATTTATGAACCTCTTAATATGTCACCACAATTTAATCCAGAAATCAAAGGGGAATAATGCATGAACATTTATGATAACGTTACCTTTTCCCAGTAAACAGAAAAATAACTCTTAGCTTTTCCATGTGCTGTATAATGTGGACCAGAAGTGCTTCTGCTTCCAGCTGCACAAGAATCTGAAACCCCACGGTCTACACAAAGAAGGTTTTGTTCAGGAGCCTGTTGGGCAGAACACTTTGCTGCAGATCTAATAGGAAATTCCAGTGACGCAATGGCGTCTTCAAACCAGCAGCCTTTTTAGTATCAGGTTATTTCTGGGAGATTTTAGGACCGTTTACGTTATATAATAATATCTACTATACTACAAAACACCTTTCACACCTGCTGTGTCCTTATCTATCTATCCATTAAAGTGCTTTTCACTTACTCCATCTGTCTGTCTTTCTATTATATAATGCCTTTCACATCCATCTTTATATAATATAGTGCCTTTCACTATCTATAGAATAAAGTGCCATTTGTTATCTATTACAGTGCCTTTCACTTAATTTCTATGTTTATCTGATATATAGTGCCTTTCTATCTATCTATCTTTCTTGTAAATTTATCTGAATTTTTAATCTTGCCTACTACACTATCTATCTATTATATAGTGCTTTTCTATCTATCTATCTATCTATCTATCTATCTATCTATCTATCTATCTATCTATCTATCTATCTATCTATCTATCTATCTATCTATCTATCTATCTATCTATCATAAAATGTCATTCTTGTCAATTTAGCTAAATTTTTAAATTTTGCCTACTAAGCCAGTGGTTCTCAATTTGTGGGGCGGGCCCCCCTAGGGGGGCACGAAGTAACAAAAAGGGGGGCGTGAAGATGGGAAAAAAAGAAAACAAGAATCAAAAATATGAAAAATACATCTACTGAAACCAAAACAAATTAACTTAAACTACATTCTGATACTAGAAAATGAATATAGAGTTAGATAATAAAAGTTAAGTAGGTATGATAAAATATGCATCTATGGTATATCATTAATTAAAAAAGAACAAATTGGTATTAAAAAAAACGTTGGGGGGGGGGGGCGCAATTAAAACTGTTACTTGGGTTGCAAATACTTAAAGGTTGAGAAATGTTGTACTAATCTATCTATCTATCTATCTATCTATCTTAAAAAATGCTTTTCTTGTTAATCTAATGAAATTTTTAATCTTGCCTACTACACTATCTATCTATCTATCTATCTATCTATCTATCTATCTATCTATCTATCTATCTATCATAAAAAATGCTTTTCTTGTTAATCTATTGAAATTTTTAATCTTGCCTACTATACCATCTATCTTCTCTCTCATAGCCAGCACTAAGATTTTTTAGCAATCTGTACTACAGTAGCTCTCCTGTGGGATTACACCAGTTAGGCTAACCTTTGCTCCCCAGGCACATCAAAGACCCTCAGGCACCCATAACCCAATATGTTTTCCTTCCTTAGACCACTTTTTGGCAGATCCTAATCACTGCCTGCTGTGAACACTCAACAAGACCTGACCCGGTCGTCTAGCCGTCACAATTTGGCCCTTGTTAAAGTCACTCTTGCCCATTTTTCCTGCATCCAACACATCACCGTCAAGATCTGAGTGTTCCTCTGCTCCATTAGACATCCCACCCTTTGACAGGCTCCATTGAACCAAGATCATCAACGTGACTCACATCACTGGAATGTCGGGGCTGATCGGTGCAGGTAGCAGGCTCATTCATTTCTCTCATTAAGACTTTGGTGTGATGGAGTACAATGCAGATCCGTGTAACAAGTCAACTGAAGATTTCTGATGACATGTCATTCATTTACACTGGCACTGCTCGAAGCCTGGCATTGGAGTCATAGCTCTTTGATCTTACGCCTGGAAAAACAGTGGTCGGTGCCATGGAAAGTGCAAATGGAGCAGAAGCTGAGTCACAATGAACAGGGCGTGAAAGGACAAGGAATCTGTTGGATAGAACCTGCTGCCCAAGCGTTAGCCACTCATGTATAGAAAACATGGGGCCGTCTCTGCAAAATGTAAAAAAAAACAGCAGCTGTACAAATAAGTATTTCATTTTTCTTTTTTTGACTTGCTACTCTTTAATGTATTTTACATAAGAACCAAACCATGCTTTACTAGATCAATGGCGTTGCTTTTCTCTCCTGTAACCTGCTTACATTATTCCAGGATCACAAGAGCAGAAACTATCCTGGCAGTAAAAAGCGCAAGGCATAAACTCACCCCACACGAGGTGCCCACCCACACAGAGGAAACCGCAAAGAGGGCATACAAAAAGAAACCTTCATTATTTTTTCTCTCTTTTCATCTTCCGTTCGTTGTCGATCTTCCCTCTCCATCTTACTCGGGCTCCAATTCTCCTTAAGCTGCTGATGTAATCCCGGAGCACTAGCGAGGAAAGCGGCTGAACTGCACGCGTCTGCACGTAACTGCAAATCCAGTGAATCTCCCCATCAACACCTCAGGGTCGCTCGTTCACACTCGCACCACGTTCACCTACACTCACCGGGAGCCTGAGCTTAGCATTTCTAACTAAAAACCAGCACACTGCCACGATATGGACCCGTAACGTGCAACACCACAATCTCCAAAGTGCAATTTTTGAAGGACAAAATCTTATTTCACTGACATGAATGCCTGAATGCTTACATAGTATTCAATTTGATGCACAATAACTAGAACAACAACATCCTGACTCAGCAGGAACACAGATAAATAATTCCTTGAGTGTAACTGGGAGATGCATGCAAAAGGGAAAACAAACCAAAATAAAATAAACGATGCAACTAAAACCCGGACAAGAAGCAAAAATCCAGTCAAAATTCAGGCAAGACACAAAAATTAATCACAAAGTGATTTCAATAAACGTTTTGAACGATTTATCCTCAGATCCGACCTTTTATCCCATCTCCTGATGAGCGAGGTCATGACCCCGGAGACCACGCCCATAGAAATGCGGGACTCAAAAATGGAAAAGGCTCTGCAACCTCAAAATTGATTATGGCAAATAACAGTTTGGTACAGCAGACATCCGGCATGACTGGAAACGTCCTAATTAGTAGATACGGATCACGTGACTAATTCCTCGATACAATCATTTAATTTTGAGGTATGAGTAACAGTTGCAAGACCCTCAGATTAACACCAACCTAAAATGGTGATTTAATTTAGTTTATTTCCTGGACCGCAGGAGCACACCCAACTTTCACAATCAGAGACACGTAACACAACGACACAAACAAATTATTTGCAAACAATATAAAATACCAGTAACGGCGCACTGCACGATAACGTGAAGTGAAGACACTTGACTTGAGTGTTCCTAGTTTTCATTCTCTTTCTCTGTACGTTTACCATTCGTTGGCTCACAGGTTGATGTGCTTGCTGCTTTCTGAGCAGCTGTTCTTTTCTCCACCCTAGCGGCCCACTGCTTCTCTTCTTCCGTCGGCATCTTTTACCATTAAAACTGATTAAGTCAGTGTTTGTGTTGCACTTACTTAGAACGTTTTTCTTTAATTTTACACTTAAGCTGGCCTTCAATCTGCCTCAGGAATGACTTAAGATATGAAGAGGTAGGGGAAGTGACGGTGATGGTGATATTAATGAGAACGACGCCTGTACGCATGCGCCTCATGGCCGCCCTGCTACACACTCCTGGGAGTTGATTCTACAATAAAATAAAATAAAAATAAAAAAAGGAATAAAAATCATCACCCCGAAAGCGGATAGTAGACGTCACGTAGTATATGTGTACCAAATGTCAACGGTCTACGAGCTACAGGTGATTTAAAATCCTGGACAGACAAACGGACAGCCACAGTAGCATATTATATAAGAAAAAAAAAATAATAATAAAAAAATTTTTATATAAAAATATAAAATAATAATACAAAGAAGGAAGAAACAACAATACATGCGCACGTAGATTCCACCCCATTTACCCTGATGACACAAATACTAACGAAACGCCGAAACACAGAAAACGATCGACGGTAAGCATTCAAATGTCCAAACACAGTCCAGTACATCAGGTGTAGACAATGATGTTGAACGTAATAAAAACCCCTGTAACAGCACCCTGATCGAAATGGAAAGTTTTATCCTGCCAGGTTCCAGCTGTTATGTGAAAATTTGAAGTGATTGGAAGGTCCCCCCAGACGAAGATGTGTCCAACAGAGACAGAAATCACACAAACAAGCAGGCATGGGACAAGAATATAAATTCAGATAAACTATTGTCCAAGGTGGTATTTGTAATCCAATTAGGGGTGGGGCACGATAAAACATACATAAACAATCCTTTCCGGCATCCTTCAGCTTCTTTTTAAATGTCGCACCTCATTACGTTTCTTTCTTCCAGCTAGCCTTGTGGCAGCCCAACAGTGCTGGGATGCTGGGATTGGAAGTCCATGCTAAGTAGTGTTGCTCCAAGTTTGGAGTTTTGGGTAGAAAGTTGCTTTGCAGGTGGATTATACCACTATACAAACAGTTTTAACAAATGTACCTGGAGGTATGAGGAGACTTACAATGTTTCAAGAAATATCCACTTCTAGGAGCAGGATCTTGGCATAGCAGAGGTGCTTGTTTGCGTCTAGAATCGGTATGTTCTTATTATGGTTGCTGTTAAAAATTATAAGTGGATGAAAGGGACAAACCAAGATACAAATATGACTTTCATGGAGGTCCACATTAACTTTTCCCAGAAAGGCCATACTAGGGCTGACCTTTGGAGGCCACCTGGCGGGTCTGAGCCATAGACTCCAGCTACAGATGAGACACTCTGAAGCCTCCAGCTCATTCAGCAACTCGAGACACTCTAAGGCCTGTAAGGTGACGCCCCTGTTGTCAGCTGTTCTGTTTAGACCCCGCCCATTCTCCAGCAGTCTCCGACATTACCAGGCCTCAGAACGAAACGTGTACTTAAACGTGACAATATGGTGTTACAGTATACAAGTTATACAATATTTGAAAGGTTTTAAATGTAACACTTTAAAGTAAGACTTACAATGTCTGCTTTAAAAGTAAATTAACGTTTTATTTGCTGTTGTTTTACTACCTGCAATAAGAAACTCTCTAAGTTTATTAGGTTAGATTAGATAATGTCGTGGGGAAATTAAAAAAATAAAGGTAAACAAAAAATAGATAAAGGTAGATTTTTGTGTTGAGAATAGTATTGTATAGTAACAAAGACTGAAAGTTTGTGCAAGGACAACTTTGACATAAACAGGCAAACGTTCTCCCTTCTTCCAGAATGAATGAATGCTTATGTTTGTGCAATAAACTTCGCTTCACGTGCTTCACAGCGTCTGAGGTGCACGGGTCTGTCCAGAGGTGAAAAACTGTCCTTGCTGTAGCTGGCTACTTCTCGGTCTGAGAGGGTCAGCCTGAAGAAGGTTAATGTGGCCTGCAACATGAAGGACGAGCCAGACAGGTGGTCGAAACATTGACAATGGAAATTGTGGCTGCCAGAGCATTGGGTCTCAATTCTAGTCTGGTCATTTGATTTTAATGACCCTGTATTTTTATTATTAATGACCCAATATTATTTTTAACCCTGTATTATTATTAATAATGACCCTATATTATATACAGTATATATTATACTAGCTGTTCCCTGTGGCACCGCCCATGTAGTAGTGAAATGGAACAAACTTTAAAAATCAATAAACAAAAAATAGGTATCGCTAGCTAAGCGGAGGCAAGGTACACTCCAAAACACAGAGGTAGACCGACTCCCCACTCCTGACGTCATGCTTCCCCCTCCCCTCGGCCCGCAACCTCTGTCTCAGATTAGCGCAAACATATCACTCCTGTAAGTGAACTTTAATACTTAGTGTGATGAGAGAAGTTGCAAAAGCAACCGTAATGTTCGAGCAAATTCTAGAAAAAAACCCGATCTAAATCCATTAAGTAGTTCTCTTGTTCGCTAGCTAAGCAGATGTGAGATATGCTCTGAGGGTAGCGCATGAGTCAGGATGGCCCCACCGCCCTCCCCTTGGCCCGCTGCTTCGCACAAATAAATTGGTACTGCAAGCAAACTATGATATTTAATGCAATGAGAGAAGTTGCAAAATCAACCGTAATGTTCGAGCAAATTCTAGAAAATAAACCAATCTAAATCCGTTAAATAGTTCTCTCGTGAAAAGCGGACAAACATACAGGCAGACAGAGGTTGGATTTTATATATTGTGGAAAGTAGCCCGGACACAGACAGGCGGACATAGATGGTTCACTCAACACACGTTTACTATATATTATTATCTACAGAAGTGAAGCACACAACCTCCCAAAACTCCCCCAAAGTCCAAGCTTCGTTATAATGCCTCTTTCTCTTCAGGCCGCCTCCTTGCCTCTCCTCCCGAGCTCCGTCCTTCTCCACTCCCGACTCAAGCCATCGAACGGATGGAGGAGGCCCCTTTTATGATCACCCAGATGGGCTCCAGGTGTCTTCTGATAAGCTTCCGCCGGCACTCCACAGTGTGGCGGAAGTACCAGCTCTGCACCTGGAAGCACTCCGGGTGTCCCTGATCCTCTTCCCCCAGCACTTCTGGGAAGTGCTGAGGTCCAGGACTCTGTAGGCATCAGGGTGCCCCCTGGCGGTGACCACGGGCCCCTACGGGGCTGAGCTTCAAAGCTGTGTACCCATGGCCCCCAAAGCCACCAGGGCAGTCACCCCCTCATGGTCTGGAGGAGGCATAAGCCCTCCTCTGGTTCCTCTTGGGCATCCCGGCTGGGTACCACCCCCCCGCCACATGCTACAATATATAGAGATTCTATTATTATATTATATAATTTGGTTATTTATTATTACTAATCCTATATTTAATGACACCCGACATTAATTACCCTATAAACATATGTTAAGCCCAGACTCCCCCATTCTCCATCCTCTACAGCCCAGCACACATACAGTGGTCTTTGATCCTGCATTTCAGATGTCATTGTCTGTTGTGCAGAAGACTACATAAAGAAAATTTGCATTTTGTCTCATCAAAAAAAGACAATTTCACTAAAATTCAAATTAGGCCCCATCTGCAAGGTAAAGATCCAAATATTATAAAGTGCAACATGACCTAATGATCATAAATGTCAGACATAACTGAATTTAAAAAACCAATCATAGCTTTAACCCTGCATCCCCCCCAACCCCCCTGTTATTTTCTTGCATCAGGAAAGCAGCATATGGAAGTTGTGTGTGACCGCTGCAGAAGAAGGCCTAGGAGGTCCGTGTCATAAAGGATCATTCAACAACATAAGACATGTGGTCACCAGAGATGGCATCGACAGGTGAGGTTATTCTGTGTCGCCAGTCTTTTAAATAGAACATGATCTAAACATACAGGTCGGAGATAAAGGATCCATCCTGCCACGTCCAGGTGAGTCCGAATTGGGAAGAAGGAGGACAAAGCTCGCCTGGAGATGCGGAGTAGAAGAAAGAGAGAACTTAAAGAGGAATTGTGTGCAATGGAGAGCCGTTGTGAAGGTATTGTTGGTAATATTTGAACCCGGGACTCGTGTTTCTGTGGTGGCGTCTGATGTTTGGGGTGCTGCAATGCCACCTTACTGCTCACAGGGGCACATAAGGTAGCTTCTGGAATTTTGGCTGTGCACCCTCGTGTAAAGGGGTGGCATAGTGGTAGCGGTGCAGCCTCACGGGAGACCAGGGTTCGCATCCCAGGTCCTCATTGTGTGGAGTTTGCATGTTCTGTGAGTTTCCCTCAGGTGTTTCCGGTTCTTCCCATAATCCAAAGGAGAATTCGCAACACAAAACTGTCTGCATGTGTGTGTGTGTGTGTGTGTGTGTGTGTCTGTGTGTGTGCTCATCCTGTGATGGGCTGGCACCCTGTGTGGTATTTGTCCTGGCTTGTGCACTATGCTAGCTTTTTATTCTCTAGGACCCCCCACCAGCGACCCTCAAGAAGGTTAGAAAATGACTTGGCATGATACGACCCTCCTGTGTCTCCTTTAACTAATTCCTCATAACCTCAGCATGGTGGCTGCACACTTGACAGCGGATTCAAATAATGGATGGATGGTTGGATATAATTTATTTTTTTTTATACATTTTACACAAATGGTTTACTCTGTAAAATACACGTATTTCTAAAGGACAGTTTTACAAATGTTTAAAGTTGTCCTGTGGCACACGGTGAAGTAACTGAACCTCTGATAAATAGCCCTCAAACTGCTCTACATCTGTTAGAAGTATTAAAAGGATAATATTATTGTTTTTTTCCAAGAAACTCCGAAATAACTCAGGTGATCCCATGGATATAATTTGCAGTTAAATAGTAGAATATCCACTGGAGCTTTCACTGAGAAGCAAAGTAAATCTTTAAAATGGATGACACGTGGCACAGTAAATCAAATGACGAGAACTGAAATGACTTGCCTCTGCCACAGATGACAATTAAATAGTATAAACAGAGAGATGGACACCCATCAGCCTCAAGATTAAAACCACCAACAAGTGCTGAACTGAATCACACTGATGATCTCGTTCCAATTTGGAAGCAAGTGAACAGTCCGCTCCTCATGGATGATGTGTTGGAAGCAGGAAAAATGAGCAAACAGAAGGACCTGAGCGACTGTGACAAGGGACAAACTGTGACAGCTAGACCACTGGGTACAAATCGATGGGTCTTGTGAACTCTTCCTGGTATGCAGAGATTAGTATCCACCTAAAGTGGTCCAAGGAAGGACAACAGGTGAGCCATCAACAGGGTCCTGGTTACCCAAGACTCATTTATGTTTGTGGAGAATGAAGGCCAGCCGGTCTGGTCTGACCCCACAGAAGATCTACTGGAGAACAAATGGCTGAAAAACAATTCTGGCCATGAGAGAGAGAGGGGTCAGAACACAAACTGCAGTCAGAATGCCCAATGTTGACCCCTGTCCACCACTGAACATGCATACAATGGGCACATGAGTGTTAGAACTGGACCAAGGAGCAATGGAAGAAAGTGGCCTGGTTGGATGTGTTCTTTTAGATCATGTGGGATGTGCGTCATTAACCTGGGGAATAGACTGGCAACAGATTACACCGTGGGAAGGCAGCAAGCTGGCAGAATTAGTGTGATTCTCTGGGCAATGTTCTGCTGGGAAACCTTGGGGTCCAGGTTGTCCATGTGGATTTTACTTTGACATGTACCATCTTGCTGTAGACCACATACATCCCTTCATGGAGATGGCATTCCTGGATGGCAGTGGTCTCAGCAGGATAATACACCCTTGCCACACTGCAAAGATTGTTCAGGAATGGTTTGAAGGACATGACAAAAAGTTCAAGGTGTTGACTTGGCCTCTAAATTCCCCAAATCTCAATCCAATCAATGAGCTGGAAAATAAAGGATGATCCGTGGAGGCCCCACTTCACAATATACAGGACTGCTGTGAATGTCTTGGTGCCAGAGGACATCTTCCGAAGTCTTGTGGTGTCCACTACTCGATGGATCAGAGCTGTTTTGGCGGCACAAGGGGAACCTATGCAATATTAGGCAGATGGCTTTAATGTTGTGGCTGATTGGTGTATGTATTGTAAAGACAAGACAGACAATAATAGTAGGTATGGGGCACCTCGAAGGAGAACGCTGCACATCGAAAGGCGTAAAATGTGCGTTAAGTGCAAACTGTTGAGACTATCCTAATGGAGTATGTGCAAGATGACTAAGTGTACGCTTTTGATGGTTTCTGGGAGGAAGAGAAGGCTCCAGGTGGAGCAACCCCAGAAGTGACATCACAGTTGGAGGCACATCAATCTTCCTTTCTGCAGAAGGGAAAGGAAAGGAGGAGCGAAATCGTTATTGCTTAGCGCCCTCATGTGTTCTGGGGGAGTAATGTAATTATCCAAGCCCTTAAGTTGTTCCCCAAGCGTCTGTGTGTGTTACAGTATATATCTGTCTCTCTCTCTCCCTCTAGGGGTCGCTGTCGCCCCGTTAAACCCAACAGACAGATATGCAGACACAGGGTAAAAGCACGAAGAAGTTCTTTTAACTATTTTACCTTCTTCATAGTGCCCTTTAACCACTACAGCCACCATAAACAATTAAACCAACAATAAATTAACACAATACTCTTTCCTCCACACCTCCCAGCAAGCTCTGTCCTATTCCTCCTGACTCCAACTCGTCTGCTAGGTCTCCAGCAGTCCTTTATATAGTCCTTGACCCGGAAGTGCTTCTCCTCTTCCATTCACGTGACTTGCCAGCACTTCCGGGTCAGATGGAGAACTTGCTTTTTCTTCAGCCCGGAAGTACTTCAGGGATTCAGTCCCCATGACTTGGGAGTATTTCTGGGCTATACGGAAAGTAAAGACTCCCAAGGTCTCCCTGCAGCGTCTCCTGGTGGCACCCACAGTACCCAGGAGGGCTGTGAAGCCAAACTCCAAATCCCATGGTGCCCTGCGGGAATCTAAGGTACTGCTATGCTGCAGGGACATCGCTATCTGCCGTCCTGGGGGATGCAGTGTCCCTCAGTAGCTGCTTTCCCCCATCTTTATCATCTTTGGGTGTCCCGGGCGGGTGGAGCAGCCGGCCTCCACCACAATATATACAGTACATACATATATATATATACATACATACACACATATATAAATAAATACACATTCATATATATATACATATACTAGATATTAAGCCCGTTACAATAACGGGCGCTAGAACAGTAGTCCATATACATTAGTAGGAACAGTCCATATTACATGGCAAGGGACCTTTTACCTCATTAAATTTTTTCCGTAAAATGCCTGTAATTTTCTCTGACAGTAATACTGGCTTTTCTGTCCATAATATGCGTTTAATTTTCTGTCACAACAGTGGGCAATCAGCAGATTCTCCCCAGCAACTGATGTAATGTGCACGAAAATAAATCTACTTTTAGTTTACACTTTACCGGGTCAAATTTCTTAATCGCAAATCTGACATCCTCAGAGTGAACACTTGCACAACAATGGGGAAGCTGGTCTCCGCGTCCCAGTACCCGATTGGATTTTTCTTGTTTTCTGTTTTAGGTCTTACCTCATTTACCGAAATCCGATTGGATCTTCCGCGTGATATTTTATAGGTCCCGCCCTCTCTGTCTTGTGTGATGCGTCAGGCGGCCTTTGAAGCAGCGTACTGCGCATGCACACTTCACCAGAAGACACACACACACGGACACTGGATGAACACAGGGGCTTTATATATATATATATATAAACACATACAAATACATACATTCATATACACATACATACATACACACACACATATATATATATATATATATATATATATATATATATATATATATATACACACATACATATATATATATATATATATATATATATATATATATATATATATATATATATATATATACTGTATACAGTAATCCCTCACTATATCGCACTTCGACTTTTGCGACTTCACTCTATCGCTGATTTTATATGTAAGCATATTTAAATATATAATGCGGTTTCTGTGGACAATGGGTCTTTTTACTTTTGGTACATGCTTACTCAGTTGGTTTGCCCAGTTGATTTCATACAAGGGACGCTATTGGCGGATGGCTGAGAAGCTACCCAATCAGAGCACACAGTTAAGTTCCTGTGTGCTGATTGGCTCAGCGACAGTGCGCCGAATTCGATTCCGCTGCGTTAAACAGGAAGTCTCATCTCGTTCATTCAGCATCATCATGTTTTGCTGTGTAAAGAGTTAACTTTTATGCTCTCTTGTGTTTATCTTTGTGCGTAGTCAGGTTCTTTGTTATGGCTTCAAAATGATCTGCTCCTGCTACTGCTTCAGGGGCTGTGCCCAAGCGCCAATGGAAGATCATAACAATTGCCGAAAATGTAAAAGGTTTGGATATGTTTTATTTAAAAAGGAGGAAAAGAATATAAGATCTACGGTTGCAGTGTCCTTTAACCAGGGCGCAAGACGAGTTGTAAGTGAACATAATAAGGTGGTAAGGTTTATTAGAATCGTGGGAAGGGTTTATAAAGCCTTAAAATATATATAAATAATAAAATAAATATAAGTTCACTACTTTGCGGATTTTCACCTATCGCGGGGGGCTCTGGAACGTAACCCCTGCGATAGGTGAGGGATGACTGTACAGTATACAGTACTATAATGTATTATACAGTATCTGCCAAATAATACAAAGATACACAACACATCTTTTGCTCTTACAGGGGCTCATCAGGTGTATGCACTTTTGCATCCCTGCATCACATACTGTATCTATGATCTGCTTCTTGTAACTGAGAGGACGTGGCGGATGTTTGCCAACTGGCCAACCAACCACAAGCGTTACCTGGTAGGTAACCACCTAATAATCAGATTGCAATTCAGATTTAAAAAAAAGAATATACATATATATAAAAACCTTCCATTGTTTGAAATAGGGACATAATGAATACCCGGGCGCTAGCAAGCCCAAAACCCAACACGAACACACAAGCACGGCGAAAAAAGGCGTTCGTAGATAATTTAGTTCAAATGGCTCTGGAATATGTGAAGAGCAACAGGTGCAGATGTTTATTTACGCGCGCCTTTATTCGCTACGCCCAATTGAGGTCGCCCTTTTGAGGCTCGCCTTTTTGTGCGCGCCCTTATTGAAGGATACCGTCTTGTACGTCCGCTGGCTTGTACATCCGTAATATACCTTTCATTTTCTCTGGCGGTAATACAGGCGTGCGCGTCGGTAATATGCCTTTAATCTCCTCTGACAGTAATACTAACTTGTATGTAGCTGTAATATGAGTCACTGTATTGTGTACCTTTAATTTCCACTCGCAGTAATACTGGTTTGTATTTCCGTAAAACGCCTCTAACTTTCTCTGACAGTAATATCGCCCATCGCACCGCGCACCGCGCCCCGCGCATGCGCACTTCATCAGAAGACACCCACACACGGACGCCTGGACGCACATAGGGATTTTATATATATAGATACTTAAACACACACACATATCCACATAACTATTTATTGATTTCATTATCACTATTGGCAAAAATTCCAAAAGACAGATTTCAAAAGAAGATTAGCCGTCGGGGGGCAAATTCTCTTTAGGAATGTATATACAATATAAAAATTATAAATATCGATCCCATGCTTGATTTTATTTTTAGCAGTTGGAACAGTATGAATTAAATAAATTATACTTTAGTGTGTCCCATCCTGGATGGATTCCTGTTGCTGGCTGGCCCAGTGCTGAAGGCTGAACTCACACGCCTCAAAGTAACTGGATACTCAAGCTCAATTAAATGAAGTGGGGTCTGAATGATAACAGGGTAGAGGAGATCTCTTAGGCTGTACTTTGGACAGTTACAGTAACATGTCTAGTGTGGATGTCTCATGGGGTTTCACTAGAAGTTGTGTGTTTTGTTCTTTCCAGAATTGACCTGCACAAGTTTTCAGAATGAATCCTGACTTCCTTTGTCTATCTTTCCCTCAGAGAGAGTCACCGGTCATTTGAGTGTAAAGATCCACTCATAGATGAATGTGTAACTGTGATCAGGCAACCGTTGCCGAGACTCATTTTCAAAGAAGAATCTCCTGACCAGCCGGCTGTGAAGCTCCTCAACCTGAGAACAACTACTGACGTAAGACGTTTTTTTCCTCTTTTTAATTTCATGCCATGTTTTTCTTACTTGTAATGTGATGTGTGGCAATACACAATAGAGATCTTGTGAAAAGTATGACTTAATGTCCAATGTCAGGAACTCCGCACGCCGGTGTCATCACGAACATTTCATAAGTAGAGCACAGCATTCTTCAACCTGCATTTGGGTAGTAGATGGGTGGTGGGCAGAGAAAGCAATGTGTGCAAGTCAGGAACCAGACCATCCCAGGACACCCCCTGACTTGTACCCACGGGACCAACAGTCTCCAATTAACATTTTATGGGGGACGTGGGAGGACACCTGAAAAGCGAGAGAACAACACCTAAAGAGAAGGGGAGAACGTGCAAACTCCATACAGACACTCATTGACAGGGAAGCTGGGCCAGGAGCATTGTGGGAGAAACGCTGGTCAGTGAGCCACCATGATGACCACTGGTACAGTCAATAGTTTTACATGATTTGAATATCGTATATAAGAAATAGTCAGAGAGCACACAATGCCCTAAAGTTAACAATATACCGTGCCATCATTGAACTCTCAGATGAAGGCGGCCATCCTTGATGGAGGGTAACTCATAAATCATTTGTAAAAATGTACCTTATAAAAGACAATGTGAGGTTAGACTGCCCCATCATTTGGGGAGTCCAGTATGAATTTATCAGCATTGAATCCATACAGTATATATGCCAGGCTCCCTACTCTGCACCCAACATCTGATTTAATCTCATTTGGTGAAGAAGCAGGTGGCAGCTGTGCCAGTCTGTCTATAACAAAAAGAACAACACTGCCATCCATCATACCTGGGGAGCACCAGCACCATTATATTGGCCTCTTGACCAGGTAAAGGAACATCTTGCCATCACATCAATGTAAGTATAAATTCAGGATTGACTTTATTCACATTCTTGCTTTATGTATTCTAACACTGACTTTATGTGTTCAAAATTTCAAAATATTTGCCCATTTGGCACCCTTTTCAAAACAAAGAGAGGGGAGAGGATAGGCTGGAAGCATGCGTTGATTTTATCACACAATGAACCACCGGGAATTGGGACCCGAGTGCAGCCGTACAATGGGAGACACCTCAGTGCCACACTTTAACAGTGTGAGGTTTTGTTACGATGGCTGGAGTGCCAATCCTGCCACCGACCCCTAAGTTTTCCCTGTAAGTTGGAGAGCTGGATGCAGGTTAACATCATACCCCGGACGCAGCAATTACAGGTTAAGAGCCTTGCTCAAGGGCCCATCGGAGTAGAGTCACTTAACAAAAATCAAACTTAATTCATTTTCAAAGGATTTCAAGTCCATTTGTGACCTCCTGAAATTAAAAGAATTCAAAGGTATCCTGTTGAGACCCTCTTCCCCTTCAGAGGGGCAGGGACACAAGCTCAAAAAGTGGCCAGCAAGACACAAAAACTCCAGACTGGGAAAGAACTTCTTGCATTAGACATTCAATCACTTTTAGATTAGTTGGATGTTCTGATTTCTCTACTGAATTTTGTATGTAGTGCAGATTGGGTAGCGACATGGACTGCTTTTCACCAAAGCAAACTCAGCAGACTTTACTTACCACTGTAAAAGACTGGGGGCGCCACTGATCACCAAAACCCCAGACACATCACACTAAACAGTCTTGGGTGTAAAATAAATGGTTTTATTTTCACAAAATACCTCATTACCAGTCAATCCACAGCCTTTCAATATACAATCCTCCTTTTCCTCCTCCTTCTGCCTCCTGACCCAGACTCACCGGAGAAGGCTGGACGGCTCACTTTTACGTCAGACCCGGGAATATTTCCAGTACCGGCACATAGCCCAGTAGAAGCACTTCCGGGGTAGATGGAAATCTGGAAGCAAGGAGTCCCCCAACCCTGTACCGCCCTCTGGCAGCACCCAAGGACCCCAACAGGGCTGTCTTTCAGGACTACAAGTCCCATAAATCCCTGCGTGGTGTCCTTACTGAGTCCACGGCAGTGGAGCACTGCCATCTATCATACTAAGGGAGGAACTGCCCTGGATACACCATCTTCCCCCTCCTGATCGATCCCTTTGTAAGGGATGTTGCTTCAGTTCCATCCCGGCCCGGTTACACCTTCTTCCATACTGTCCTTCCATTACAGCGTTCCAACCGAGAAAGTTTCCAGCATAGCACTCACACCATATATATACTGTGATAAGATAGACATGGGTACATCAAAAAAGGTTTGGGGCAGCCACCCATATATTGTGCCCTGGCTGCAAAAAGGTTAAATTTTGATGAGTTGTGTTCAGGTTGAAGTTCAAAACAGAACTGATTTTGGTTTGACAAGATGGCAGCTTTAAAGGCCATGACAGGAAGTTACGTCATCTGGATAGGAACTGGAAGTGACATCTTTGGGACCGGACGTGATGTCATCTATGGACCCAAACCTGAAAATGACGTCATTCATGGCGCTGGAACCGAAAGTGACATCATCTATGGGCCTGGACTCGGAAGTGACCCCATTTATTGTGCTGGAACTGGAAGTGACATTGTCTATGGGCCTGGAACCAGAAGTCGCGTAATCTATGGGGCCATAACCAGAAGTGACATCATCTATGGGGCTGGCACATAGTGGGATTTCCCAGAGATAGTCTACAGAGGACATAGATAGAAAGTTAGTGCAGCCCGCCACCCCCCTGGTTTGGCGTGCTACCACTATTATTTAGGCCCTCTAGCTGCCTCCCAATCGCATGTGTGTGACAATACACATAAACAGACACACACACTATATATATATATATATATGTATATATATATATATATATATACACATAAATGCATACCTACTCATGTTGTAATACTACAGAATGAGATAACAAAAGAGTGTGGGCACTGTGAACCTAGTTATACGGATGAAAAAAGGCAAAAGAAATAACTAGAACACTCAAATGTTAACCAGCCGCTGCCAGTTTATCTTGCAAGGGTTAGGGTTAGAGGTTCCTGTCCTCTCTGTCCTCCCAGCCTCTCCCAGTGCTTGGCGGGTTTATATAATGTAGGAGCTGGAAGAGGCGAGACTTCTAGGGAAATGGGAGAAGTGAGCTCAGTCAGCTTCTGGACGTACTGCAGAAAGGTGAGAAGGTGTTAGCAATGGCGCTCCTTCTTGGTGCCAAGGGGTATTGCTTACATTCTAAGAGACCTGAAAGTGTCTCCTAAGCGCCCGTGTCTGACAATGTGTGCATGTGTACTGTATATATATATATATATATATATATATATATATACAGTGGAACCTCGGTTTGCGAGTAACTTGGTTTACGAGTGTTTTGCAAGAGAAGCAAAAATTTTTAATAAATTTTGACTTGATAAACGAGCGAGGTCTTGCAGTACGAGTAGTATGGGTAATCGTCTCCTATTCTCCGTCTGAGTCGACGTGCCTCACTCATATAGTCAACATCCGTACGAGCGTATACTGTTTACTGCAGCATTAGCATTGTGACTGTGTGTACGCGCGCATGCGCATGTGTGTGTATGTGTGTGTGTGTACTCGCTCGCTCGTGTGTGTGTGTATGTATGTGTGTGTGTATGTGTGTGTGTGCTATTGTGCACGTTTGTGCTGTGACGTGCGAGTCCCCATCTTGCACCCTAAAACACGAAGCTGAGTCTCAGTACTTTAGCGACACCAGCTTTATTCAGCTTGACACAGCAACAGCGCGGTTATTTATTGTAGCGGGATCTGCAGGATCTCTCCTATACACAGACACAGCAGTCAGGCAGGGCCCTGCGCATTTATAATGTTCCTTGTATCACCCATCGACGGCAGGCGCTTATAGCATGTCTGCGATCTTTTCGGATTCGGTTTTACGGCGAACTGCTACAGCGCTGGGAGACTGCGATTGCTTTGGGATGCTCTTCCGCGTGTTGTCCCGTTGGGTGCAATCCCACAAGAGTTTAGAAACTCACTCACACCAGCCATGATTCTTTTCAAAGGTAAAGTGCAGGTTAATTTGTTTTATGTATTTTTACTTTATATTTTGTATTAATCATTTTTATATGAATAGTTTTGGGTTGTGGAACAAATCATCTGAGTTTCCATTATTTCTTATGGGGAAATTCACTTTGATATACGAGTGCTTTGGACTACGAGCACGTTTCCGGAACGAATTATGCTCGCAAACCGAGGTTCCACTGTATATGTATATATATATATATATATATATATATATGTATATATATATATATATATATATATATATATATATATATAATTATTTATATACAATATGTATTATGTTAACTTTCTGTTTTTGCATGTTTATATAGAATGAACCTTTTAACATTTTCAATTTCTTCTTTGTACCTAGCAGGAAGGCATTGCTGAGATGACGGAAGAGAAGATTAATTTATTTAACTCCAAAAACTGTTATCTTCAAGCTAAACTGCCTTGTAAAAGAACACGGAGCAATTCATCGAGTAGGTAATCAAGAGAAAGGGATGACGGCAGCTAAACTTTGTCATATTTAGTTCCGATTTTCATCAGTGAGTCAACCACACAAGTGCATATTAACGTGATGAAAAATTCAGAGTTGAAAGACAAGAGCAAGGAGTCGTTAACATGGAAATAATAATAATAATAAAAAAAGAAAGACTTTGGAACGGCAATTAAAGGACTAATCGGTTAAACTTAGGTAAAACAAGCTGACCTTGAAATCCTTCGCCTAACGAGATCAGGGTCATGACCTCTGTGAACACGCCCCCAAGCAACCAGAGGGTCCAGCATAGCAACAGGATCCACAAATGAGAAAGGCGAAATGTCATTGTGGAAGAATATGTTCCATTTTTAAACTTTAAGAACTCAAAATCTATGTATGTCAAAACCCTACTATCGATATTCTAATTAGTAAGTGACAAAGACGAGATAAAGAGCTAAAACAAACATTTGGGGCAGCCACCCGTATAATTTTTCCTGGTTGCCAAATTGTTAAATGGCGTACAGTTGTGTACAGGTTTGAGTCAAAGATGGGGCAAAGATGGAGGTTTTAAGGGAGCGTAGAGGAAGTGAGGTCATCAGGGCCGGAACTGGAAGTGTGAGGTCATTGGGATCACATAGAATTTCCCATAATCAGTCTGCAGTGGAAAGAGTGAAAGGATCAGTACACTCTGCCACCCTCTGGTCTGGTGTGGAATTACTTAGCTGCCTCCCTGACACAAGAAACTCCAGTAGAATTTACATTACAAATTTTAAAAAATCAGAGATCACAACAGTGAGACGTGGAACAATTAATAAGAGTAAACAGTTAATTAAGTTACTTTCTTATAACCTTATGAGGAATACAACTTAATAAAGTGGGGAAATTTAGATTTTATAAGGAAATACTTGATCCAAAAACGGAACCACCACATGTTTCCAAAGTGCACAAAACTTGTCGGGTAGACATTTCACTTCAAGTGCAACAAGAATGTAGAAAATTAGAGTGAGGATCGGGAGAAAAGGAGTCAAAAGGGCAAAGCGGGGGTCAAAACTGAAAGTCAAAAACTCAGAAATGTTAACGATAGAATCATAAACCAAAAATCAAAGTCAAACAGCAAAATACCAATAATCAAAATTCAAAGTAGTATGCTAAGCTTGGACCAATCTCGGAGAGTCGCGACTATTTTACGGTGGCCTTTATACCGTTGTGCCAAGTGCATCACGGTTAGCCTCCATGTAAACGGTGAAGACAAAACCCAAAGAGAGGAACTCCATTCCCAAAATGAAAGATTTGAAAAACTTCTAAAGAGAAACTCTAAACGGTATGCAGAATTAGATTCCTTGGGTGTCAAAACCCCAGAAAAGGACACCAAGATGATAATTCCAGCTGCAGGGAAATCCAAGAACTATTAAAAAGCAGCTCAAATTATAACAGAAAATCAAAACGAGCGTAGTCGGTAGGATAACAATGAACCACATCTCCTATAAAAGTCCTCGAGTAGCGCATATTCATAGCATGAACTGATATCAAAAGAATAGGAGACTAATTAAGTTGTGTGTCCCTTGGGTGGGGGGGGGGTGGTGGTTACTATTTTTTCAAGAGGTGCCACTCTGAATGGGAAATTGTCGGTGGTGGGAGGGGCAAATACAATTTTGCTATTTTGCTTAGGACCTCAGGATGGCAAGGACTAGAACTGCAGAAAAGGACAAGTAAACACACGTTTGAAACAAAGTGAGACATAAACTGGAGCTGGAAGTCAGTCACTGTGCCACACACCCACACACATTATAAACAGAAATTATCCATATGCCAGTATTAATATGCTCTTATTTTATGAACACATACAGTGAATTGTCAGACTGTTAACAATGAAACTTTTCTCTCACTTTTACAAATATTCATGTCATTCATTCTTGTATCTGGACTTTTGGAAGATAAAAGAACATCTGTGGACTTTGTGTTTCAATAACCTCTCTGTACAGGCTGTTGGTAGGAGTAGGTCAGCGTATTCATAATGTGAAAAAGAGGAATGTTGTCAACGGCGTTAATGCAAAGCTTGTTCTTACCTATGAATTGGCCCAATGTGTTTAGCTCCTTTTATGCTATTACAAGGCCTGTCAGGCCAGTAAATGTCGGCTTTCATTTCCATATCTAAAGCAGGGTCGTTCTGTCAAGTGGCACACATTGAAAGCATCCAGCATATACAGATGATTCACAAAGTCTTCAAACCCCTTCACAGTTTTCACATTTTTGTTATGTTGCCGCCTTGTGCTAAAAGTCATTCAAATTCAGTTTTTCCCCCCTTGTCAATCAACACACGCCTGTCTGTAGAAGACCCCACAGGTGAGCAAAACTAAGCCTTGAGGACGAAGGAATTGTCTGAAGGGCCTAGAGACACCATATACTCAAAGATCTGGGGAAGACATCATTAAAGGTTCCCAAGAGCACAGTTATCTCCAAAATTCTCAAAATGGAAGACATTTGGAACAACCACGACTCCTAGATTTGGCTGTCATGCCGAACTGAGTGACTGGGGGGAAAAAGGCCTTAGTAAGCGAGGTAACCAAGAACCCAAAGGTCACTCTGGCTGAGCTCCACAGAACCTGTATGGAGATGGGAGGAACTTCCAGAAGGACAACCACAAGTGAAACACTCCACTAATCTGAGCTCTAAAACAGAGTGGCTAGCTGACACATACTGTAAAAGCCCACCTAGAGTTACCAAAAAAGCACCTAAAGAACTCTTGGACTATGAGAAACAAGATGTTCTGGTCTGACGAAACCAAGATTGAACAGTATGGCCACAGTTCTAAGCATCACATCTGGAGGAATCCAGGTACCGCACCTCGTCTGTGCAATGCCATTCTAATGGCAAAGCATGTTGGTGGTGGCATCAAGGACTGGTAGACTAGTCAGGGTTCAAGGAAAGCTGAACGGAGCAAATTACAGAGATATCCTTAATGAGTGCTCTGGATGTCAGAGTTGGCCGTAGAACAAAGCAAAGACAACACAGGAGTGACTTATGGACAGTTCTGTGAATGCTCTTCAACTCACCCAGATCCCAGACTTGAACCAACATGTCCACTGACAGTCTTCATCCAATGTGACAGAGCTTGAGAGGATCTGCAAAGAAGAATATCAGGAAAATCCCTAAATCGAGGTGCATGAAGCTTATCACATCAAACCCAAAAAAGACTCCAGCCGCTGGAATTACTGCCAAAGGGGCTTTACGGAGGTATTAAGTCATTATGGACACCTGTTAGTTAATTAATGGTGTTTATTTTTTTCATCTTGTAATTCTTTACTGCTTATTTTTCTTCGAAGTGAGTCATTAACTGTTTTGGGACAAAAGTCCCACACAGTCATTTGTTTTCCCTTTTTCAGGAATATCACACACGCTAGCTTTCTGATCATCTTTGCAGATCTGGACGGTTTTCCCTTAAGATTCTTAGTGATTGCAAAGTTGGCAGACTGGGCACATTCAGTTTATATTGGCACTTCTCTGCTCTTTAGTCATTCTGAATGCTTGCTTTTGACTGTTTTATGCACCTTTTCTATGCTCACCGGGAGCTAGTGTATGACAGGCTGACGCTCGCATCTGAATGCACTCGGTAAAGAAAGTTCTAACAGGCACAAAGTGGTACACCAAGTGCTGCCTTCATTTCATGGTCTCACTATCCCAAGTTTTAACAACCTACAATATTATTTCTCCTTTTGTTTCGGTACCAGCTGAGCCGTATCATCCATCTATTGAGCCAACTTTATCGTGCATGCACACCCAAAAATGGGATATGGAAAGGCACTATATAGATAAAATGTATTACTATTATTGTTAAGGTCTGTAACCCAATTAAGGCAGAAAACTGGTTTCTTAAAAACACCCATTTACATGTGCAAGTCCAGTTACGGAGTTGTACTTTGGAAAAATACTCCGATATCATAGAAAAAAAAAATTAAAAAAAGATGAATCATTATCAATGACCGCTGTGAATCCGAAAACAAGCATGGCACATGAAAGCCCACATGGATGTGGCAAAAATGTATCTAAAGAATTCTCAGACTATGAGAAGAAAAATTTTCTGGTCTGCTGGAACCAACATTGAACAGTATGGCCACAGTTCTAAGTGTCACATCTGGAGGAATCCAGGTATGGCACCTCGTCTCTGCAGTACCATTCTAATGGCAAAGCATGTTGCTGGTACTGCAGTGGGCTGGCGCCCTGCCTGGGGTTTGGTTCCTGCCTTGAGCCCTGTGTTGGCTGGGATTGGCTCCAGCAGACCCCCATGACCCAGTAGTTAGGATATAGCGGGTTGGATAAATGATGGATGGATGTTGGTGGTAGCATGAAGGACTAGTAGACTAGTCAGGGTCAAAGGAAAACTGAATGGAGTAAAGTATAGAGATTGAAGTACTGTATATGGCCTCAGTTCTAAGCATCACATCTCAAGGATTCCAGCAGTGTTCCAAATGTTACTTCTGAAAGAAGCTTAGTTACATCACTGATTACTTACACACACACAAAAAAAATGAAATGTTATTTTGTTACTTAATATAAATTGTAATATATTACATACCATGCGTTACTTAACCTCTTTTTGTATGAAGACGTGCATAGTTGACTGGCCAGGATTTGTTATTAATTTTAGGCCCGTTTATGAACCTTCATGAAACTGACCAGAAACACAGCCCAACGGGATCATTTTCTTGTGTTTCATGAATACATTTAGTCCTTTGTGCGCTATAAAGTGTGTAATATCCATCCTTTTATACATTCCCAACCTAAGTCCTCAAAGATTCACGGTATAAACGCCAGCCATTACATCACCCGATCACACTATTTCAACATATCTAACTAACATCACTAAAATAACATTTTATTAATATGTTTCTGTTACTGGATTGCATGCAGCACACTCTTTTCTGCCTGCCTATGTGACTGAGCTCTGCAAGGGAATGACATACCGATACGTGTGCTTCTCGCCTTACAGCCAGTGTTGCTGGGACAATAGTTAACGCGGGTATTTTTACTTCAATTAAATAAGTTTTGCGTTAGGTCACTCATTATTTTAAAAAGTCATCAGATCAGTCTTGAGGACTCAGACAGCATTTCTGTAATATATAAAAACATTTTAAAGTCCCTCCCTTTCAAAGATCCCAGAGTACAGCAGGGAAAAGGATCTCTCTGTGAATATCTCAGAAAAGGAGTGGAAGGCAGCCAGCCATGTGCAGAATTCACAAAGCATAGACGTGATCATCTCAGAGAGACACTTTGATGTCCCGCGAGACTTCTTGCACGTCACCCCCTACTTTCAAGCAATTTCTCGGAGACACTTTAATGTCCCACGAGACAAGGA
Source organism: Erpetoichthys calabaricus (assembly GCF_900747795.2). Classification (NCBI taxonomy): domain Eukaryota; kingdom Metazoa; phylum Chordata; class Cladistia; order Polypteriformes; family Polypteridae; genus Erpetoichthys; species Erpetoichthys calabaricus. The sequence continues at coordinate 90,399,170 of NC_041410.2, read as the reverse complement.
AGTGAGACAAAAGGACAGCTGCTGTTCAGGCTTTTAAATGATCGACGCGCAGCGCGACATGCAGATGATCCTTCTGCATCTCTTTAGCATGCGTTCAGATCTCCCCTTCACAACGCGAGCGGCAGAGACGCGAAGTGGCTAGTGTGAAGCGCGCCCCTGGGGGTGGGGGTTGTGGGGTGGGTGAGCGAAGCGAGTAGGGGGCACAGCCCCATAGTTTTTTACTATTATTAAAGTGCTATTCAGCTGACCTAGCTCTCTTTCTAATGGGTGGACGGCGATTTGTTTCAAACTAGTTTTGTGATAAATATCGCGATATAATAAAATATAAAAAAAAACATAAAAAGTTATCAGACTACAATATGCACTGTAAATGAAGAGGCAAGACCAACAAAAAAGGTGTGGGGGAACCACCCCGTATACGGTCAACAAAAACAAAAATAAATAAATAAACAATGTTACCAAATTGCAATGCACAAAAGTGTAATCTCTCGAGACTGAGCCTAACATTAAAACTGCTCGTAACAAGCTGCAGACAGGAAGAGGGGGGGAAGAGGGGGGGACTGAGGGGCGGAAGTGACATCAGGTAGAGAAGTTAATGGGAGGATCTTTGGGAGGAACCAGTATTGAGGGTGATGGTGGAAGGAACCGGAAGTGAGGTATCAGGAAGACTTCTTTTCTGAGGATCCGCAGATGAAGAGGCACTAGTGTGCTTTGCCAGCCCCTTTGCTCTAGTTAAGCCCTTTGACTGCCTCCCAATCGCACGTGTGGGACAGCACAGTACTTTTAAAGCTTCTCCGGAGTTTGCGCTTCTGCGCTTAGCACTGTACGTTCGGCTCATCAACATCAATTTAGCGATTTCTGAAATACAGGAGTAATGCGATCGCTTAACCATTTTCCACAGGGAATTTATCTTTGTGGACGCTTCCACCATTTTTCATCCATGGCACGTGCAAAGTTAACACATGCGCAGCCAAACAGAGTGCAACGGACATGCGCAGACTACAAAAAGTATAACCAGGGTAAGGGTTTACATGGCCAAACAAGCGGGTTACTTCCAGAGAAATCTAGGTGTGTCAACCTGGTTTCTCAGAGACCAACGTCCTAATCAGAGTAAGGGCTTACGTATCAGTTTAGAAAACGCGTTTCGCTGAATACGCAGGGTTTTTAGGATGTTTATAAACGCACTCATTGACTGTATAACTTCCATATTTGTGTGATTCATTTTATAATTTGTTGCACGGCCTAACATTTGCGTACGCTTTCTCCTGTTTCTCTTCTTTCAGGTGTCAATCCATACTGGATTGGAGATTTAGATGCTCTGATAATCAAAGAACCGGATGCGTACCCTAATATGAACCGGAAGGAAAATCCGCCAAGCAGTTTTTATGGCAACCGAAAATCTCTATCGCAACAACTGGAATCTTGCAAAGGAGCAGAACAGGTTAAATATTAGGACATGATTTTTTTCCAAAATATTGCATGAAATCTTAGTGCTTGTGGACTGTCATTCCGATTGAACTCCCAAGTTTCCACAAGAGCAAAACACTCTACAAGAGAGCCACTGCCATTGAGAAATGTATGGGGGGAAAATAAAGGCGTTGATCATCCATAGCACCACTAATTTGTTTTCTCTGTTGTTTCTTTGAAGGATATGCTGCGGCCATCTCGCTCCTTGAGCTCGGCCCATCTAGTGAGCACAGGCAGCGCTCTTCAAGCGTTTGTCATCTGTAACATCGTTCTGATGAAAGGCCAAGGCAAGGTAAGCTTGTGGGTTTCGACAGTGAAGTTTTGGTTTGGGACCAAGGATTTTCCCCCATGGGAACTTATTTAGTGACTGCACTTCCCCTTTTTCAACTCCAGGAAGCAATGGGCACCCCTGCTAGATCATCAGATGAGAAATTATACACTTAGGCTAACGGTTAGAATGCTAAAAGTGCACCCCTCTTCTAAGTCAAGTAATCCAATTTCAGGTTTGTGGAGATTCATCAAAATCTCGAAATCGAATTTTTGGACAATTACAGTACTTTCCCTATACTTCGTATATGAGAAAGTAAAAACAATAAAAAAGGTATAGGATGGTCCATCCAGCACTTCAGTGCAATCCATCTGGTGACATAGACGACCACCTAGGTGGGCCGTTTATGAAAGTTGTGGTAACTCAAGGGCCCTGTGATATGGACATATGGTGGTGGTGGTGGGGGCGGGTCCTCAAAGTTTATTAATACTTAATGCATCATATGGACACTGAGGGGCACCGTTTGGTAACTCAAGGGTCATGTGATCTGGACACTGGGTTTGGGGGTTGGCGGGGGTTCCTTAAATTGTAATAACTCTAAATGTGTGCTATGGACACTGAGGGTTGCCATTTAAGTAACTTAAGAGGTGTGTGATCCTAACACTGAGGAGGGTCCTCAAAGTGTAATAATACTAAATATTTGCTTTGATTATTGAGGGCTACCATTTTGGTATCTCAAGGGGTGTGTGATTAGGACACTGAGGGGTCAGGGGGTGCTTGAAGTGTAATAATACTGAATGAGCACTATGGACACCAAAGGCTGCCATTTTGGTAACTCAAGGGGCATGTGACCCGGACACCAAGGCACTGGGGTGTCATCGAAGTGTAATACTAAATGCATGCTATGGACACTTAGGGGGTATGCTATTATAACTCAAGGGGTGCATGATCACACATCGAAGGGGTCCCACCTGCCTTGGTCCTTGAAGCCTAATAATACTGAATGTGCATTATGATCATCGAAGGCTGCCATTTTGGTAACTCAAGGGGTGCATGATCCTAACACCAAGGGGGGGGGGGGGGCACAAAGTGTAATAATGCACACTATGAATATAGAGGGCTGCCATTTTGGTAACTCAAGGGCTGCAAGATCAGACATCGAAGGGGACCCACCCCCCTCGGTCCTTGAAGTCTAATAATACTGAATGAACACTATGAACAATGAGGGCTGCCATTTTGGTAACTCAAGGGGTACATGACCTTGATACTAAGGTGCTGGGGGGGGGGGGGGGTCTTTGAAGTACAATAATTTACCCTGTGGATACAGAGGGGGTGTCATTTTGGTAACTCAAAGGGCATGTGGCCCAGACATGGAGGCACTGGGTTGTCCTCGAAGTGTAATACTAAATGCATGCCATGGACACTGAGGGGCTATGCTATGATAACTCAAGGGGTGCATGATCAGACATTGAAGGGGACCCACCCGCCTCGGTCTTTGAAGTTTAATAATACTGAATGAACACTATGAACAATGAGGGCTACCATTTTGGTAACTCGAGGGGTACATGACCTTGCTACTAAGGTGCTGGGGTGTCCTTGAAGTGCAATAATGCACCCTGTGGACACTGAGGGGGCATCATTTTTGTAACTCAAGGGATCAGATATCAAAGGGGACCCACCTCCCTCGGTCCTTGAAGTTTAATAATACGGAATGCATGCTGTGTTTGTGAGGAAATAACTTTGACTTTAAAATTACCAAACTTATCCTTCAACTACAGAGGGAGTACTGCCCCCTTTATCAAAAAATACTAAATATAAATTTGGTTTCTTAGGGCCAAGTACAGATTTATAATGATGAAAACATTCAGGCTGTGTTCTGTGTGAAATAATTAACACGTATTACTCGTCAGGGCTTAGGATTCAGCATAGTTGGTGGAAAGGACAGCATCTGTGGGCCCATGGGAATCTACGTCAAGACCATTTTTGCTGGTGGAGCAGCCGCTGCTGATGGAAGACTGCGAGAAGGTAAGTAATAAGACAGATTTGAAAATATGTAGAACATTAAAAATAATATTAATACTATGAAAATAAACACTTTTAAAACAGGTGATGAAATCCTGGAATTGAATGGGGAATCCTTGCAAGGTGTAACACACGAAGAAGCCCTCCAGAAATTTAAGGTAAAGTCATGTAATTAGTAACATACCCATTCTGATATAAACAGTAAACATGTGCAGTTTAAAGAGTAACACCAAAACTGAACGAGATGGCAAGCATTACATTTTTTTTGTTATTAGATGCATTTTTCTCAAATTAAAATAGGTTTTTATTTAGAGATTTTGAATTTATAATTGAGTTTTATTCTAGATTTAGTTTGGGACATGTGCAACTTCGTGAATGTTCCTTTCTGAGCTGCCACTTTGCTTTTGTGAGGATCAGCACCTCCAAGTCCGAGGTTGTGCTTCTCAGCCAGCAAATGGTGGAAAGGAGTTTAAGTATCTTGTGTTCTTGTTCACAAGTGAGGGAAGAAAGGAGCAAGAGATCGACAGATGTCAGCCATTATGCAGATGTTGTACCAGTCAGCCATGGTGAAGGGAGAGCTGAGCCGATCCTCAGTGCAACTCTCACTCATGGCCACGAGCTTTGGGTGGGGAGCGAAAGAGCGAAATCATTGATACACGCAGCGGAAATGAGCCTCCTTCACAGGGTGTCTGGGCTCAGCCTTAAAAACAGGATGAGGAGTGCAGACATGCGGGAGCAGATCACACTAGAGCCGCTGCTCCTCCGCATCAAGAAGGAACCAGTTGAGGTGGTTTGGGCCACTGATCAGCGGGACTCCTAAATATACAAAGAGGAGCGCAACATCCTCAGAGACTTTTTGGCTCCTTTTTTGAAAAGACCATTGTGTCCTCTCCAGCAACCCTTGCATCCTTCAAAGCCAACTAATGACATAATATTGCTGGGGCTTCTGGGAGATGTAGACAATTTAAGTAGTACTGCTGCATCTATCTATCTATCTATCTATCTATCTATCTATCTATCTATCTATCTATCTATCTATCTATGTCAATATCAATGTCAATTTATTTATATAGCACATTTAAAACAACATAGGAATGCTGTGGCAAAGTGCTTTACAATAATAGAATAAAAGAAAACATACAATTAACATAAATAACATACCCAGAAATAAAATAAATGAACATAAATAAAATAAATAATAAATAGAAGTAATGTTACATAATCACAATGAGGAAACCATTAGTATTACTGAAGGTCACAGAATGCAAGTGAATAGAAATGAGTCTTTAATCTTGTTTTGAACAGTTAAATTGTAGATGACTCCTTTATATCTATCTACCTATCTATCTATCTATAATATAGTGCCTTTCACATCTATCTATAATATAGTGCCTTTCTATCTATCTATCTATTATATAGTGCCTTTCTATCTATCTATCTATTATATAGTGCCTTTCTATCTATCTATAATATAGTGCCTTTCACATCTATCTATAATATAGTGCCTTTCTATCTATCTATCTATCTATCTATAATATAGTGCCTTTCACATCTATCTATCTATTATATAGTGCCTTTCTATCTATCTATCTATTATATAGTGCCTTTCTATCTATCTATCTATCTATAATATAGTGCCTTTCACATCTATCTATCTATCTACTGGGCCATTATAGGATTAGCTAAACAAATGTGTTTAATGGATTGAATGGCCACATTTTTTGTTCATAAAATTATTGTAGTTGAAAATTTAAATATAATAAAAAGCATTTTTTGGAACATTATGTACTTTATAAATACACAAATATATCGATTTTCTAATGAACTTGATTCATTTCAGCGTCACACAGAACTGGTGCCCTTTCTAACAACACTGCTCACCAATCTAGGATGGGGCAGCACGACTTTCACTTACTATTTATTTATTTATTTGTTTGTTTGTTTGTTTGGTTTTTTTCAGCAAATCCGGAAGGGTTTACTTACACTTACAGTGAGGACAAGCTTGAGGACGGGGATCCTGTCCAGCACCAACATTTCCCAGTTATGCCGTTCACAGTCTCTTAGCTCCAATGGCTGCATTAGCCAAGACAGCTGTCCCGGATCGGAGTCGCCTGGTTATAATTTTCTCCCCAGCCCTGCCAGACCCAAAGACAGAATCATAATGGAAATTACCCTAAATAAAGGTGAAACATTTTTTGAATTATAGAGAACCATATTGTTTAGTTTTGCTGTTTGCTTGTTGACCATTTTCCATGATTACTTTGTCTGTTTAGTAATCTGAAATATCCATTCACTTATTTAAAGTGTATTCACAATTTCCATTTTGTATGCACACCTTGAGCCTGGCACTGAGCACGAGTTATAGAGTGCCAGTCCATCTTACACTCATAGGGGCCAGAATCCCTCCAGGCTGTATTTGGGGCACAGGGTGTGTCAATCCAGGATAGAGTACACACACACACGCACACACACACGTGCATTAATACAGGGTGAATACAAATTAGACTCCCAAAAATCCACCAAATGCACACTGAGTGGGCTGGGAAATTAATTCTGGTCTCTAAAGCTGTGAGTCAGGCAGGGAGGCCACTGTGTCAATGTGCGGCACAAATCAAAATTTGAACGCCTGGTATGGAGTGTGTTTGCCAAGTGTTTGTGGGCAATGTGGTCCGGTGGCTGAGGAGTTAAGACTATAAATTAGAGGGCCGCTGATTCTCTCTGAGCAAACTACTCAACCAACCTGCCCTTCGATATTAAGGGGGTATTCAGAGCCCTTCACTTTTGACATATTTTGTTATGTTAAAGCCTTCTGCTAAAATCATTAAATTCATTTCTTGCCCACATCAAGCAACATTTAATATCCCAGAATGACAAAGTGAATACAGGATATTAAACATTTTTATAAATTTATTAAAAATCACAGACTAAAATATATCACATTGACATGAGTACTCAGACCTTTTGCTCAGTAGTTCTTGAGGCAGAAATTCCAGCCTGGAGCCTTCTTGGGTTTGACGTGACACACTGGGATTTGAGAATTCTCAGCCATTCCTCTCGGCAGGTCCTCTCAATGTCTACCATGATGGATGGAGACCATCATTGGACAGCTGCAGTATGTTCAGGTTTCTCCAGAGATGTTCCATTAAGTTCAGGTCTGGGCTCTGGCTGGGCCACTCCTGTGTTGTCTGTGCCTTGTGCTTGGCCCATCAACCCATGGAAAGTGAGCCTCAGCCAAGCCTAAGGGTCAGGGTGCTCTAAAGCAGGTTTACATTAAGAATATCTCTGTACTTTGCTCTGTTCAGCTTCCCCACAATCCTGACTAATCTCCCTGTCCCTGCTGCTGGAAAACAACCACACAGCATGCGGTGTTTCACCATGGGAATGGCGTTGCGCAGGTGATTAATGGTGTCTGGTTTCCTCCAGACATGACGCTTGGGATTGAAGTCAAACAGTTCTGTTCCTTAAGTGCCTTTTTTGCAAACTCCAAGTGTGTTTTCACATCTCATCTGGCCCAGATCTGTGGAATGTTACAGTATAGCAGTGATTGTCCTTCTGAAAGTTTCTCCCACCTCCACGCAGGATCTCTAGACCTCAGCCAGAGTGATCAATGTGTTCTCGGCCATCTCTCTTAATTTGTCCCTTCTCTACCGATTTCACAGTTTGTCTGGACAGCCAACTCTTGGTTATTCCAAACCAATTTCTTTCAAGAACTATTGAAGCCACAGACGTCTTGAGTACCTTCAATCCTGCAGAAATGTTTTAGTAGCCCTCTTCAAATCTGCGCCTCCACACATTACTGTCTCTGAGCTCTACAGGCAATTCCTTCAACCTCATAGCTTGGCTTATACCTTTCATAATCAGTCCAATCAACTGATTTGTCCACTTCTGGACTACAACCAAGGTGTAGAACATACCAACGATGATCAATAGAGTGGGACACACCTGAGCTAGATTTTCAGTGTCATAGCAAAGAGTCCGAATTCTTGTGTCAATGTGAGATTCCAGTTTTTCATTTTTAAAATCCTTTATCATTCTGGTCTGCTGAGTGTTGCTGGAGGAAGAAGTATGAATACTTTCTGAATCCTCTGAAGATAGATAGATAGTGAAAGGCACTAAATGATAGATAGATAGATAGATAGATAGATAGATAGATAGATAGATAGATAGATAGATAGATAGATAGATAGATAGTGCAGTAGGCCAGATTAACAATTTAGATAAATTGACAAGAAATGTATTATATAAGACAGATAGTTCGACTGGCATCTGTGTGGACTCCCAATCATCTATAAAACGTAGAATTTTGGAAGAACTGCTCGTGTCTTGAAGGCAAGTGTTGTTGCTCCATGGCCAGGTGCCCGGCTTGATCCAAAGCTGGAGTTGGATCTCCCACTGAATGGATTTGTTTTCCTTGGGGACTTAATTTCCTTTCCATCTGTTATCAGGCCGGCCTTGTAGTACTAGGGTGTTGTACCGCGTTAGCCATTATGGATGTAATGAGACGTTATGCAGTATGACGCCTTTTATTGGCTAACTAAACAGATTACAATATTAGGGTCTGAGTTGCCTCGAAGGCTAACCTTGTGACATTGTTCATGTCAGTGTCTGTCTGCACTCACTCATGTTCTGTTGCTCTGCCTCTAATGCCTTCTTATATTTCTCCTTCTTTGCCTGGTCCATCCTTTTGCTTCCTCTGACCCTTAACTAAATTAAGTGGGTTTCATAATTGGTGAAGGACTAACTGTGAAAGAAGGGCTCCTGAAAGATGAACTTTTCTAGACACCATGAAACATCTGAGTTCATGTGATTCTTTTCTCCTTGTTTCTAACAGAAGCTGGAGTCGGTCTCGGCATTGGGCTTTGCTGCGTTCCCTCAAGTGACAGCTACCCTGGCATCTACATCCACACGCTCTCTCCTGGTTCTGTGGCTCACATCGATGGCAGGCTAAGGTAGTCTTTTATTATCATCCCACAGTGACATGCTTGTCATATTTTCTCTTGGTATTGAAGATTCTTTCTTTTTCTTATTCACGCACCAACGTTTTACAGGACTGGAGATGAAATTCTTGAAATCAATGAGACCGTGGTTTACAACATGACTCTGAATGACGTGTACTCAGTCCTGAGTCAGTGTAGCCCCGGACTGATTCAAATCATCATCTGTCGCCATCCGGACCCAAAGGTATGGGTGATTCCCTCGCTAGCTGCATTTTTCTTATAGGTGTTAGAAAATGAAAACCATTAATCCAAATATGAGGCTTCTGAGAAGAAAAACTGCATGCTAAGTCTGAGGGGGTTCAAAAAGCTTCTGATCTTCAACAATATTCTTAAAGTTATGCTGGTAATCCCATGTACAGCTGCTTTTCTTTATAATAAAATGAATTCTTGTCACATTATCAAGAAAGAACCTGACATTTTATGATCAATCAAGTTAATAGTTAGGAACATATTTTAAAAAATTGTATACTGCATACCATATCCACCTTAATAAAAGGTGTGTCTGTGTGTCCATCTGGTTGCTGTGTCTCTGTCATTCAAACAGATGGCGCATCACAAACATTTGCACTTGCAAATATCACATCACCGACATTAATACTGCTTTTACACATCTCAAATGGCATATAACAGAAACACATGCATTGCAGTTTTCATTCCAACAGAGGGTGCATAACAAACATTGGTAGTAATGCATTTTATTGCCACAAATGTTTGTGATGTGCCATCTGCTGAAATGATAAATGCAGTGCATTTTATTACTAAATGCATTACAAAATACATTCCAATAGATCAGGGGTGGGTAACATCGGTCCAGGAGGGCCGCAGTGGCTGCAGGTTTTTGTTCCCACCCAGTTTCTTAATGAGAAGCCAATTATTGCTGATGAAGCCCTTATTGCTCAAGTGACATCTTGATGCTTCCCTTTAGTGGTCCCGTTTGTTAAGGCTCCCCACCCTTAATTACTCATTTTAGTCTTAAAAGGCCGCATTTCCTGCTTTAATGGCTCCTTAGTAGCAATAAGATGCATCTGACAAAGGAGCCAGCATTCCATTAACACCTGTTTGGCTTCATCATGCACTATTTGGTTTAATAAAACACTATGACAGACTGGATATTGTCACAGGAATGACGAAAAGAGATTTTAAAGGTTTGGGGCAGCCACCCATATAATATATTCTGGCTGCAAAAAAGTATTTTTCAAGAGATGTTTACAAGAGTCCAAAACAGAACTGATTATATGAAGTCAAGATGGCGGCTTTGAAGGCCAGGGTAGGAAATGATGTCATTGAGGCCAGAAAGGTAAGTGACGTTGTCAGAGGCGGGGTCAGAAGTGATGTCATCAGAGGCGGGACCGGAAGGGATGTTGTCAGAGGTTCTGGCACAGGAAGTGATGTCATCGGAGGTGCCGGAACAGGAAGTGACGTCATGAGAGGCACCAGAACCATATGGGATTTCCCGAGAATGGTCTGCAAGGGATTGAAAGGGACAGTTAGTGCACGCAGCCGCCCCCTGGCTGGACAAGGAATTGCCATTATTCAGGCTCTTTAGCTGACTCCTACTCACACGTGTGTGACAATATACAAATAATTTGAAACAGGTAGGAAAATATAGACAGGTAGTGGGATATCGTAACTAAGGTAGTGACAGTGTTTGTGGTCAAGTACTGTATTGTGACATATGCAGAGTTTAGTGAATTAGAGCATCGCATTTTAAATTATCCATTTAGGTGGAATGGTGGCTCTGTGGCTAAGGACCTGCTACGGTATCCGGAAGGCTGCTGGTTCAAAAACCGTGGCTGTCAGTTGGGTCCTTGAGCAAAACCTTTAACCTGAAAGTTTTTTCAGCCAATGGCTGACCCCCAAAGCTCATGTGAAAAGACAATTTCACCTCAGGGATTAACAAAGTATACCCAAAATAAAAAAAGTTCCTTAGTTGCATCCTGACACAGTGTGTGACCCTGAGCGAGCCACTTACCTCTCCTGTGCTTCTCCTATTAACAAATAAATATGCAGCAGTGGGTATTATGCACCCTCTTTCTATCATTCACCTTGGATGAAAGTGTCTGTCAAAAATATAGAAATGATATCAACAGGCGCATCACGCTTTGTTTTTCAGGTATCAGAGCAACAACTGAATGAAGCCATTGCACAAGCCGTGGAAAAAAGTCAGCTGAGGAAGGACAAGCATCTGTGGAGAATGGAGGGTATGACATCTAAATTTCCTCCAATGTAACGGATGCAATGTATGTTCAAGTATAAAGAAGGAAGTCAGTTATTTAAAATGAATGCATAGAGCGAGGTCACTCTCCTCTAAGGACTGATAAACCCATTTTGAAGTTTAGATTGGCAGTGGTACTGTTGTTGTAAGGATCCACCTTCCATCCTACTCGGGATGACAGTCCACCCACCATGGCGCTTACAATAGATAGATAGATAGATAGATAGATAGATAGATAGATAGATAGATAGATAGATAGATAGATAGATAGATAGATAGATAGCATAGTAGGCACGATTATATATTTAGATATATTAACAACAAAGGCATTGTATAGGATAGATAGATAGATAGATAGATAGATAGATAGAGAGAGAGAGAGAGAGAGAGAGAGAGAGAGAGAGAGAGAGAGAGAGAGAGAGAGAGAGAGAGAGAGAGAGAGAGAGAGAGAGAGAGAGAGAGATAGATAGATAGATAGATAGATAGATAGATAGATAGATAGATAGTTTTTTTTAATTTTTAAAAATAAACTTTATTTAGCACAATAACAAAAACATGAACACAGCAGTAATATGCAGTTAATAAACATGTTGTATTACTCCACTACTATTGCCCCGTACACGCCTTCTATTGCACACATAATATTACAGAATTTCCATAATACATAAGTAATTCATCATTTGTTCATTATACCACTACTCCCTGTATATGCCTCCTAATCCACACATAAATATAAATAATTGTCCCTAATAAGTACACAGTTCATAATCAGTTTACTCCCCCTGTACTCGTCTCCTACTCTGTACATCACTCTCCATTATACACACAGTACTGTATTCCTCAGGACGTCTCCTGTTCTATGCTTACAACCATCCAGTATTTAAATATTGTGAAGGACATTTGGAGAAGTCACCACCCAGTCACCAACTTGTCCCTCTCAACAGAACATAAAACACCCCTAAGCCCCCATAAATCACAGAAGGTCTGCATGTCTCCAATGAGGTGGTGGTAAGTGAATTCCAGCTTCAATCGGCACTTCACCAGTACTTTAAACATCAGGAGCACATCGGTGGTCTTTGAGGTTTTCTCTTTGTTCCTCCTGGTTTTGAGGATTGAGAGTTTTGCTTGGCCCAGAAGATAATTGCCCAGCACACACTTGTTTCTCTGTCTCAGAGTATACTTAACACCAAAAATAAAGCAAACAGGTGACAATGACAGTCCTATTCTATCAAAGAGTGTCTTGAGAAATGTAAAAAATGGTTCAAGCCTTTTGCAGTTAACAAAAAGGTGAAAGACAGTTTCTCGCTGTTGACAAAACGGACAACAGTCTGATGTTTCCGGTGAAATAATCGATAAGAAGGAGTTGGTGGCGAGAGCCCCATGAAGAATCCTCCATTGTAGGTCACCAATTCTTTTTTGCAGTGGGTGTTTGTAAAAAGTTCTCCACGCTGGAGTTTCAGTCACTCCAACATGCAGTTCTTGTCTCCACCGTGTGTCTGGCAAGTCTCTAAGAAATCTGTAGAAAGTCACCTTAACACACACCTGGTAGAGCTCATTTTTCCCATCATGTCATACTGCTTGCCTATTAAGTTGCTAAATCTCAGAATGGAGCCCGGCTGGTCGGTGCAGTCTGTGACGTTGGGCTTCACTTGAATGACAAGCTCCTTCACATCTGAGTTGAAGATCGGATTGTCTGGAGAGACACTCTGGCACAGTGACCCTGCGCCTAAGGTGACTAAGGCCTCCTTAAACTGGCACAGAAAGTGGTGTATGAGCCGTTCAGACCTCACGCCCAGGACTGATGTGAGGTGTGCTGCAGTGTGCCATGTGCCAGTTTGGTTATTAACAAGATGGCCAATCTTCGTAATTCCACTTTTAATAAGGACTGAGGTGAAATGATATGAGCAGAGCAGAGGAGATTTCAGCACATTATTCCAAATCAGAGGTTCCTCCAAAAAACAATGAAGATTACCGAAAACAAAACAAGATCTCCTAAACTTACTATGCCAAGTAATCAACATGGACTGATAAAATTTTGGCAGAAATGATAAAGTTAGTTTAGAAACATCTAAGAGGAGTAGCTGTTTGTCAAATTTTAACTCGTTCACTTTGTGTAGAAGTACAAACGCCAGGTCTCTCCAAGGCAGGCCTTCTGGACCATAGAACAGCCTCTGCAGCGTCTGGAGCCTGAAGGCCTCGATTTTACTCCGGACGTCAATCAGGCCCTGCCCTCCTTCTGCCACTGGTAGGTGCAGCACACCTCTCTGGACCCAGTGCAGACTGGCCCAAAAAAAGTCAAGGGTGATCGTCTGTACAGATTTGATCAGAGCTACTGGTGGATCAGCACACCTGAGCTTGTGCCAAAACATGGAGGCAATCAAGTTATTCAGAATTAATACCCTGCCTCTACATGAAATGTCCCTCAGAAGCCACTTCCAACGGTTCAGCCTTGCTTTGATCAGATCTGTCCACCCCACCCAATTGTCTACAGCGGTGCCATCCGTGCCTAAATACACCCCCAGGTACTTAAAGACATTCTTGTTCCATTGGAGGGTCTCAGGAAGAGCCGGAGGAGATGCGAGTCCCCAGTCACCCACCAAGAAAGCATTGCTCTTCAGCCAATTGACTTTCGCTGACGTCAGTCTTTGAAAAACATCTAAGCAGTTGACTAAAGTGTCTACATCAGATGAAGAAGACACAAACACAGTCACATCGTCTGCGTAGGCAACGACCTTAAAACATGTAGTGGGACAAACTGGGATGCTGAGGCCAGAAAGACGACACCTGAGCTGCTGTAGGAGGGGCTCAATTGATAAAGAGTAGAGCATCCCTGAGAGTGGGCAGCCCTGGTGAATACCCCTGGTGACAGAGAAGGGGGCTGTCAGGGCACCATTAATCTTCAGAATGCCAAAGACATTTGTGTAAAGCATCTCAATATATTTGGAGAAGGAGGACCCAAACCCAAAAGCCTGTAAAACTCTGAACAGATATTTGTGATCCACTCTGTCAAAAGCTTTTTCTTGATCCAAAGAGATCAATCCTGCCTGTAAACCAAAAAGCTTGAAGTTGTAATTAGGTCTCGCACCAGAAATATATTATCAAAGATGGAGTGGTTTGGCACACAGTAGGTCTGATCTGACCTGATGACGCTCCTCATTACCCTACGCAGGCGAGTAGCCAGAGCCCTGGGCAGAATCTTGTAATCCGTACATAAAAGGCTAACAGGACGCCAGTTCTTGAGGTCAGACAGATCTCCTTTTTTTGGGAGCAGAGCGAGAACAGCCCTTCGACATGATAATGGCAGTTCATTGTTCAATATGCTCTCCCTGAAGACTGCTAATAAATCTGCACCTAATAAAGTCCAAAATGTTCTAAAAAATTCGATCGTCAGGCCGTCTATGCCAGGCGACTTTCCCGTATTTAGTCCGCTGAGGGCTGTAGTCAAGTCCTCCAAGCTGAGGGTTGTATCTAGAAGCTCTTTTTCTGTTTCGGGGATTTGTGGCAGGTTGTCTAGAAGACTCCTGGTCTCAGAAGAATCTTCTGTTGTTTCGGCACAGAACAGCTTTTTATAAAACTCCTGAGCTAGAGCCCTGATGGCCTCAGGCTCCTCGATGATGCGGCCATCCTCATTTTTCAGAGCGTGAATCACTTTACTCTGTGATCTTTTTTTCTCAAGTCCAAAAAAATATTGAGAAGGAGAATCCATTTCAGCCAACTCCTGAATTCCTGAGCGCACAAGAGCACCATGCACCCGTCTGTCCAGTAAGTCCATGAGATCTTGTTTCTTTGTCTTTAAATTCTCAAAGACACCATCGCTGAATGAGCTTTCTAAAGACGAAGAGAGTTCTAAGATGTCTTCCTCCAACTCTGCCATTGCCTTCCTCATATTCTGAGTTACATTTTGTGTGTATTGCTGACACAGCACTTTGATTTCAGTTTTTGAACAGTCCCACCACTGCTGCAGAGATGAAAAAGAAGATGTTGTCAATCTCCACCTCTTCCAGAAGAATTCAAAAACTTCAAAGAAGCGGACATCTTTCAGTAGACTGTTATTGAAGTGCCAGTATGATGGAAAAGAAGATTGAAATGGAAGAGAAACTTTGAGAAGGACAAGACTGTGATCAGAGAAGCCAGAAGGATGAATGGAGCAGTTCGCTATAAGATTGCTGTGGTGATTCAGACAATACACCCTGTCTAGTCGCGCCATGGAGATCGAGCCCGCCGAACCCTTCACCCACGTGTACTGGCGAATTCCTGGGTGTAATGCCCTCCAGACATCAAAAAGGTCGACCTTACTGAGGACTGACTTCAAGTGAGCCGCAGAGCTGGGGTGAGGCTCCAGGCCATTTCTATCTAACATGGCGTCATCGGTGCAGTTAAAACCCCCCCCCACAAAAACAAGATCTTCATCTTTGCACTGCAAAAGCAAGTCATGGAGCAATGAGAAAAACTGCAAACGCTCTCTGCCTTCATTGGGTGCATAAACATTTATAAAGACCCACGTTGTGCCCGCTAAGCTGGCTTCCACTTTCAGCAGTCTGCCTTTAACCACCTCTGTCACACTAGTCGAGTGAGAAAAAAGTAGAAAAGAGAATGGCGACCCCGGCACTAACACTCGACCCGTGACTCAAAAACACCTGCCCTTGCCACCCTCTGTGCCAGTCTGCTTGGTTAGCAGGGTCTGTGTGAGTTTCTTGCAAAAACACAACACCAAGCTGTTTATTAAGCAGATAATCAAACACGGCGACCCGCTTGTTGTCATGTCGACATCCATTGATGTTAAGAGTGCCAAAGTTACACAAAGGCATCAAAAAGCAAAAAAGAAAAGCAGTCACCAAAAACAACTTTAAGAAAGACATGGAAGGACGTGTCCAGCAGCGCATCATACTGGCTTGGGATTTAAGGAGCGTTTCACTCTGCTCATAACATTTTTCAGCCGCAGCGCTTCAGTTCTTTTAAGGCCTAAAACTGTAGCCTGGCGTAGGACCCCCTTAGCTGAGCTCAAAAACAGTTGAAGATCAGGGAAATGGTGACTAACATTCACACCCCTCTTGCCCTCAATAAATTTCACGAAGCGGATTATGCTGTCGTTACTGTAGCCACCACGGAAGCTCAGCTGAGGTGACAGACTGGACCGCACTGATGTCCCCGAGCCACCGCCGTCATCCTGACTCGTTGTACCCGTGTCTGCAGGCACCTCAGGCTCAACCTGAACATTCACAGAGTCGTCAGCTGCGGAGACTGAGCTCTCAGTTTTATTGTGCTTAACAGCAGCTTCGCTATATGCGGACCCGTCTTTCCTTTTTCTTAGAGCGGGTAAAGCCCGTGACATCTCATCCTCCATTTCTTGAACAGCACTCTCGCTGTTATCCGCTGGGGTGCTCATCTTATCGATCGCACCTTCAGCCCTAACATTCTCCTCAACCCCTCGTATCTGTTGTATGGATTCTGCGTCTATGATCTCAGCGCTGGGCAGAGCCCCGTTATCATGTACGGCAGCCACACTCACAGGCTGCTCAGCGCTGCCACTCGTGTGTGCAGAATTAACAGTAAAATCGTCCGTAGACATTGATCCGGCCTCGGCCGCAGCGTCCTTCTCTGGGGCGCTCTCTCCACTCTGCAAGTCTGTAATTGCGGGCTCGGGCTCTGCCTCAGCCGCCGGCTCAGCTGCACGTTCAGGTGCCGGCTGCGCCATCATAGCAGATAAGGAACTGCTCTGATCCTGCACACTCTGACCAGGACCCTCCATTAAATCCTCCTCCACATCAGAAAAAATGATGGAAGACTCACTGCCTTCATCGTCATATAATATCGAGTAGTCCTCACGGGTACTTCTGAGTCTGCTGTTACCTCAGAGCGCTTACACTGGTTAGCCTTGTGCCCCACTTGTCCGCACTTAAAACATTTCATGGACTCTGATGATACAAACACCACATAATCAAACCCATCCACTCTGAATTTGAGAGCCACATCGAGTTCACCCTGTAAATCGTTTAAAATCATCTGAACTTGTCTCCTGAAAGAGACGACATGCTTTAAGTCGGGTGATCGACAGCCCAAGGGCATCATTGAAACTTTCGATATGATCTGCCCATATCTTTCAAGTTCTTTAATAAGAATATCATTTTTTTAGAAACGGGGGAGCATTTGAAATAATCACTCTCCGTGCAGGAGTAGAAAGAGGCAAAACAGAAATTAACGTGCCATGAATAATCACACCATTCTGGACAAGAGCATGGACCAAACTCTCATCATTTAGAAAAACAACAACAGTTTTATTCATTCGTGACGCGGAATGGACATTTTTGCAGCCGATTAACTTGCCGACTTCCACTACGCACGTCTCAACAGAGACCATCGGATCAACCAGCAACTTCACGCCATGCCTGCGTGTTAAGTTTTCAAAATTGCACGGCATCAAGCCAGACGGCGTTTGTCTCGGCGCGGCCATTACGGCCACGCCGCAAATACAATACTGGGGCCAATAAGAAAAACAATATGTAGACAGCAAAAGAACCACTACACTTTAGAAAAAACAAAAATGATAAAGATTAGGAAAAAGAAAAGGAAATACTCACAAGACGACTCCGCACACCACCACCTCCCGCCAGCAACCCACAGACACGCCCACGACAGACCTACGTAATCAAACCACAGACGGACAGCGAAACAGCATAGATAGATAGATAGATAGATAGATTGTGTAGTAGCAAGATTAGACATTTAAATAGATTAACAAGAAACACATTACATAGATAGATAGATAGATAGATAGATAGATAGATAGATAGATAGATAGATAGATAGATTGTGTAGTAGCAAGATTAGACATTTAAATAGATTAACAAGAAACACATTAGATAGATAGATAGATAGATAGATAGATAGATAGATAGATAGATAGATAGATAGATAGATAGATAGATAGATAGATAGATAGATAGATAGATTAACAAGAAACACATTACATAGATAGATAGATAGACACATAGATAGATAGATAGATAGATAGATAGATAGATAGATAGATAGATAGATAGATTGTGTAGTAGCAAGATTAGACATTTAAATAGATTAACAAGAAACTCATTACATAGATAGATAGATAGATAGATAGATAGATAGATAGATAGATAGATAGATAGATAGATAGATAGATAGATAGATAGTGTAGTAGGCAAGATTAAAAATTTAGATAAATTAACAAGAAAGGCTCTTTAGTTGTAATCCATTGGCTCATTACTTCATTCATTAATATATTGATTCATTGATTGATTGATTGATTGATTGATTCATTTTTTCATTTTCCAAACCACTTATTTCATTTGTAACAGAACAGCCATGAAAGTTTTATATTACATAAATTTAAAAATGTTTTGAGAAACCTTCCAAAGAGCATCAGCAGGCCTCCAGAGAGACTAAAAGCTTCTTCTGGCCTCATATCCGGGATCGCATGAGTGTCATAAATTATGCATCCTGTTCAAGTGTTGCACTTCAAGAGCTCAAACAATCCTAAGAGTGAAAATGCTGTTACATCTTTTTACATTCATTGTTTTTACTGAGGGTACTAAAACTGGGCACCTTTGCCACTTTGCAGGTCCAAAAACCTGAGGTTGATTGTTTCTTAGACAGACCACTGTCTGTTCAGGATTTGTATGTCGTCTCTGTGTCCATGTCAGATTTTTCTGCCAGCGTCCCAAGGGTAGGCACATTAGGTAAACTGGTGACTGTTTGAATTGTCCATTTCTGATTTGGTCTTGCATATGTGAGTCCGTTTAGCCTCTAGAGCTGTGTTTCTCAGCCAATTTGCTGTCACTGCCTAATTTTTCTAATGGAAGTGTCCTTACAACCCACCGCCGGCTAGAGGTCCCCCTTGGGACCCACTTCTTGACCCACCACGACCAACTATCATTGTAAACAGTAACACCTCAGGACATGGAGTCCCATCCAGGGTTGGTATTTGTGTTGAGTGCAATGCTGCCGGGTCAGACCCTGACAATCCACTGCTCTATTGTAGGAAAAGCACATTTCAGAACACTGATGAATTAAGCATGGCTTGCACATAAGCAATACGGTTTATATTTTCCTTACTTTACGTAACACCACGCTTCTGCTGCAGTGAGCTGCAGCTGACACACAACCCTGCCCTGGATAAGACTTGGATATGCTAGTTATAGAGATGGATGGATGGATGGATGTCCTTTACTCCTGCAGAGCTGTAATTCAATCCTCAGACACATTATAGCGTATGAGGAGCAGTTGGTGTAGGTCAACAAATCCCTGTATTCCTGAAATTGTAAAAAAAAACAAAAACGTGTGCCTATAGATTTATTTTCTCAAAGTTCTGGTTTCCTGAGTCAAATGTTTACCTTCCAACAGGACAATGACCACAAGCACAAAGCAAAAGCAATGCAGGAGTGTCTCAGGGTCTACTCTGTGAATGTCCTTGATTGATTTGCAGAGAGAAATGGTAGATAATCCATGCACTCAGTTGTGGGAGATGTATGGTCTCCGTCCAACCTGGCAGATATTGAGAAGATTTGCAGAGAAGAACGGCAGAAACTCCCCACATTCCAGGTGTGCAAAGCTTGTTGAGCAAAACCCAAGAAAACTCCAGGCTGGAGTCAGCGGCAAAGGGTCTTCCACTAAATATGGAGTAAAGGGTCCGATTACTTGCATCAGTGGAACATTTCAGTTTTGTATTCGTCATACATTTGCAAAATCTGGGTATTGATGTGACGAAAAATGAATGATTTTAACACAAGGGTGCTATATAACCACATGAGAAAAAAGTGAAGGGCCTGAATATTAGATATGGAGGCTCTGAAGTATTTTATCTGTGACAGAGCAACTAAACCATTCCTCCATTCATCCATCCAGTTCTGAAACTGTGATTGGGGCCAGCAGGATTAGGCTCAAATAGAGAATATCCATTACTATACCAATGGTGGTGTGAACACTAGAGGGCACTGTTGCTGCTCAAACCCAACACAACAGACACAGGGCACAAGTTAAAAGCACAAAGAGCTGCTTTATTTTTAGGAAACTCTTCCCAAAGTGTTTCCCACCACCACAGCCGCACATAAATAATAGGCACAGTACACAGTTATTCTTTTTTCTTTGTTTCTTTCTCCTCCACTCCTCCCAGTAAGCTTCGTCCACCTTCCACCCGACTCTGGCTTGCATGTCAACCTAAAAATGCTTCTGCTCTTCTGCCCACGTGGTCTCCAAGCACTTCCGGGTTAGGCTGAAACCTCATGCCACTTTCACAGCATTCCCTGGTGGCACCCACAGTACCCAAAAGGGCCGAGATACAGAACTACAAGTCCCATGGTGCCCTGTGGGAATCCGGGGCACCACTGCAATCCAGGGAAGCTGCCATCTAGCATTCTGGGTGAGGCCGTGCCCTAAAGAAGCTGCCTTCCCCCATCCTTCCACCTCTTGGGCATCCCGGCCGGGTTGGGCTTCCGGCTGTCTCTTACAACAGTTAAACAAATATCCGCCAATCATTAACGTGATGGCGACACTCTATGCCAAGTGGGCATGAGCATAGGAAGTGGGTTGCTGACACTGCTACACCCTTTGCTGGACGAGCAGAATTGTAAAAGCTGAGGCTAGTGTTAAGCATCAAACATTTTATTTGCAGTGAAAGTAAGTTTTTTTATTTTTGGATATGGCTTCCCCTTAGTTTAATTTGCATGCAGCTTTTCCTATGAAAAACTTAGACGCACACTAGCCTGTTACCGTCGGCTCCTTTTTGTAGCAGCATGCAATGCAGTTAACAGTACAAAACAGAGGGGCATCAACAATGGCACCATAGACCATGCAAACCCATTCTATTCATATGCTAAGAAATTTCTGTTCTGATAGATGTGCAATCATAATTCATCGTTAGTGATGAGCAAACCATGCAGAGTTCACTTAGCCATGAGTTTGGTGAAATTGGGCCATCTGTTGGAATGAAAAAAAAACATTTTATTACTACAAGAGTTTGTGATGCGCCATCTGTTGAAATGAAAAATACAATGCATTTTATTACTACAAGTGTTTGGGATGCACCACCTTTTAGAATGAAAAATGCAATACATTTTATTACTACAAGTGTTTATGATGCGCCATCTGTTAGAATGAAAAATCCAATGCATTTTTTTACAAGTGTTTATGAGGTGCCATCTTTTGGAATGAAAAATACAATGCATTTTATTACTACAAGTCTTTGTGATGTGCCATCTGTTGGAATGAAAAATACAATGCATTTTAATACTGCAAGTGTTTTGGATGTGCCATCTTTTAGAATGAAAAAACCAATACATTTTATTACTACAAGTGTTTAAGATGCACCATCTGTTAGAATGAAAAATCCAATGCATTTTATTACAAGTGTTTATGAGGTGCCATCTTTTGGAATGAAAAATCCAATGCATTTTATTCCAAGTGTTTATGATGCACCATCTGTTAGAATGAAAAATCCAATGCATTTTATTACAAGTGTTTATGAGGTGCCATCTTTTGGAATGAAAAATACAATGCATTTTATTACTACAAGTACTACAAGTGCCATCTGTTGGAATCAAAAATACAATGCATTTTAATACTGTAAGTGTTTTGGATGCGCCATCTTTTAGAATGAAAAACAATACATTTTATTACTACAAGTGTTTGGGATGCACCATGTTTTAGAATGAAAAATGCAATACATTTTATTAGTACAAGTGTTTATGATGTGCCATCTGTTGGAATGAAAAATGCAATGCATTTTATTACTACAAGTGTTTACGGTGCACCATATGTTAGAAATAAAAAATACAGTGCATTTTATTAATACAAGAGTTTGTGATGTGCCATCTGTTGACATTGCAATGCAAAATGACATATCAATGGGATGGACACACAGATACACAAACACTTATCCTTTTATTAAGGTGGATGAGTCAGTAGTAATTTTAGTCTTTGACACACAGCGTTTTTTATCAATTTTAAATCTGCTTTGAATCACCTTTAAAACATTAGTGAGTGCTGCTGCTTGGATAATATGTAGTCTCCAAATTTAAGGTGGGCCACCAATCAACACAACCAACATTCTCCCTACCGTCAGAGTCACCCTCCACCCCCCCATAACATCACACTGCTTTCCTTGATCCTTTGTATCATAACAATAGCGACTGGGCCAGATATTTGAACCAGGACATTAATTTGCATGGAAGCAGTGAACTGAGTTGGCAGTTTTAGTTTATTTTTCAAAGTTTTCTATCAACATCTTGATCTAGAGTTACAAAGAATCTTACTTAATATTTGAGCAAACTTCTTTTTTCTTTTTTTTGTTGTCAAGGTCAGAAGAAAGCAGACATTTGCTTCCATGGAAAACCAATGTGTGCAAAATGCTTGGCAAGAATCTGCCCCCAGGCGAACAAACGGGCTCAGAAGGCGATGATGCGCTCCAGCAGTGACACGACTTATAATCACAAGTCACCCGGTGCCAATGGTGGCACAAACAGCCCTAATGAAAGCGCGGGCCTCACGTGCCTAGCTCGCAGTGTCGATGTCCCCATGATGTCTCCTGAAATGAGCCAAGGAGAACCTGATGTGCTAAGCAAAATGCACCAGGAGGGCAACAACATAAAGCAGAGTGCCATCCCGAAACTCTCCAATCAGCAGCTGATAGAATTCATCATCCGGACCTCGAGAGCGTCACGACCCAAACCGCTTCCACCGCCGAGAAGATACTTTAAGCAGCAAGAGTCTTCAACAGAAGAGCCCTCTTTGGATGTGGGAGCAATGGATACAGATGCACCTTCCCAAAAGAATGAATATGTGTCTAGTATCATGAGCAAGGTATGTAAAAAACGAAAAATGATCATCAAGAGCATGATTGCTGGTTCATGGAGTCTGATCTTAAGTTTAGATCAAATCTTTGAAATGAAAATGTCATCTTGGTGCCATACAGCATCACCACCCATCCATCCATCTATTATCTAAGCTGGGCAATCCAAATCAGGGCCAAGCAACCCGGGATGTGTTGTCAGCCCACCATATTAAACTACCTGAGTGACGTTTACGATAAGGTACCATTCTAATTTAGGATCTGTATCCAGCAGGGGGCACTCTTTCTCCCCCAGGATGTGTTTCTTGATGGCTAGAACCAATGCCATCCCTTTTGTACCCATTACAAGAGAGAAGAGTATGGTACTAAAAGAGATATACAGTAAAGCCTTGAAATGCGAGTAACTTAGTCTGCGAGTGTTTTGCAAGACAAGCTAAAATTTTAATACATTTTAACTTGATAAACGAGTGAGATCTCACAATTCGAGTAGTACGTATACACTTTGCCTGCCGAGCGTCACGTGATCACAACTGAGCCCATGGTTCTTCTCTCTCTGCGGGATTGTGGGTATTCATCTCCCATGCTTGGTCTCAGTTGGCGTGCCTCACTCATATCCATACGAGCGTATACCGTTTACTACAGCATTGTGACCTCGTGTGTGTGCGTAAAGCATTTTTCATATTTTGTGTGCGAGCGATGAATCTGTTTAACGACAATGCAATGTCACATTTCCGCAAAATCCTCAAAAGGAGGCAAAAGCAACTGTCATTGGTAGAGGTGGGCGGTATGACCAAAATTCTATATCACGGTATTTTTCTAAATTATCCCGGTTTCACGGTATTAGACGGTATTTTTTTCCCCATGCATGAGTGAATGTTAACCACATTTTCCACTGCAATTACTGCAGTAGACTGGCTAAGAATAACCTATTCCACTGTTATGAGAATTGTACATCGTACAAAAAAACATTTTAATGTGCACACAAGTATTAATACAGGTTTGCATGGCCCCATAAAGTGATAGTTTTCAAGGGGGTGACACTAATGAAGAGAAGGAATCACATTGCATGACAGTTGCAGTCAAAATATAGAACCTTTTTATTGAACAAATTTTGCAAAAACTTAAACTATGATTTTGACAACATATTTTCAACCATCCAAAGAGGCATTTAGACTTAGTAAAATATCCAGAGGTGTTTGTCAAAACTTGTATTGCACTGAACATGCCTTAGAAAAGGAATAAATAGTAAATATTTTTTGTGAACCAACTACACTTTCTGTTAATGTTAACAATCTCTGTCCACTGACACATTAAAGTGACTTTTTAAACAACTTTACCATCAATGAACTGCATAATATTTAAACTAATAAATAATAACAATAAAATAAATAATAGTATTATTACTGATAGCTGCACTATTACTTCAAGACTTCAAGCACAGGTGCATTACACAGTATTCACCAAATTAAAATAAAATAAAACAAGTACAACTTTGTGATGACATCCTTACCAACTGTACCATCATTTAGGCAAACTGCATTAATATGGGCCTTGCTTCAAGCTAAGCTATATACATAAATAAAATAACTGCAACTGGCATTTACTGTATAATGCTATTTGTGGTATAGCCCTACGGAAGTGCATTAGGGCCACGTTGAAGAAAAAAAAAATACAGTAAAGAGGGAAGAAAAAAAAAACAAACTACCGGTATATGTCAAGAATAAAGTCGACATGCTGACTTTATTCTCGACATTTCCACTTTAATTTTGACGCTTATGTCAAGATTAAAGTCAACATTTCCACTTTATTTTCATAGTTTACTTCATAATTAAAGTAGAATGTCATAAACTAAACTTCATCCTAAAATCAATGTTTAATTTACTTGATTTTCTCAAACCCCGTCATAAGTTAATGCAGCACATTAAATGCTTTGTGTTGTGTTCCCCGACCCAGTTGTTAATCACTACGCTTCTTAAACTGACTTCCTATGCACTAAGAGGAGGCAGCAATCACCGCACAGAATCCATTCACTTCATGGTATTCCTGCTCTCTACAAATTTAGAATGCTAAGATAAATACTTGATATCATTTTCATGATGAAATGCATTAAAGCAGGTATTAAACAAGCACGGTAGTGAGGCGGTAGTGCTGCTCCCTGGCAGTTAGGGGTCCCCAGGTGTACGTTCAGTGTAGAGACCTTTATGGCAGGTGTGACGAGGCTCCAAAAAACTGGATGTATGAATGGGTATCGCACAGGTTTAACTTAAATATTGTGTAAATGTTGGGTTTGTGATCTGGTGGTCGGAGACACGAACACAGAATTCAATGCATGTTCTTCTGAGCGGGCTTTCTTTATTGCACGCGTGTTGTCTCTATCTGACGTACTAAAACCTCAGTTCCTATCCGTCCTTTTTCTTTCTCCACATAACCAATCACTACACGATAAACGTCTTCGTGAAATTAAAACTAGTGATAAACTTAGCCCACGGAGTGTTCAGAACTTTAAAAATATCTTCGTTATACATGTTTAATTATGCCATCCATTCAGAGTTGCGCCCATCAGAGATAGATAGATAGATAGATAGATAGATAGATAGATAGATAGATAAAGTATCTATCTATCTATCTATCTATCTATCTATCTATCTATCTATCTATCTATCTATCTATCTATCTATCTCTGAACGAGTCGCCAGCACATCAAAGGATGAATACAAGCAAAACATACACTAGCAGGGTCAATATAGCACAATAAAACCCCACATCCTACATGACTTTGAAAGGAAACTGAAGCGCCGAGTAAACCCACCAGAAAAACATGCAAATGCAAGGCAGGCACGCCGCCGTGCCCCCATATGATTAATGCATGCTTTAATGCATTTCACCATGAAAATTATATTAAGTATTTATTTTAGCATTCTAAATGTTCAGAGAGAAGGAAGATCATGAAGTGAATGTATTCTGTCCGGCGATCGCTGCCGGCGCCTCCTGTTAGTGCAAGAAGAAGTCAGTTTAGGAATCACTTAACACAACGCATTTAATGTGCTATATAACTTATGACGGGGTTTGAAAACATATCGTCACACTATTATACAGTACCCAGGTACATTACACTGTATTGAAAACAAATAAAACAAGTACAACTTGGCTTGCAGTATTATCCAGTAGTATAGAAACAGTATTTACACATCTGACCTTTTAAAACTAAAGTATCTCCAGGCTCTCTGTCCATTTTCACCACGCAGCATTCCTATGCTACCGCCCACTATTTGGTGGTGTAGCAGTGAAAAAGAGCACTAGTGCAACAAATCTGTGTTTAGCGGTGTAGCAGTGAAACAGGTCCCCACTTGAACAGTTTCCCTCTGCGCCACGTTCCGAACGTCGTTTAGGCAATTTAAACCGGTGTTGCGGTATAAGAAAAATCCATATCATAAAAAAAATAAAAAACGGTTTTCGGTATGAACCGGTATACCGCCAAGCACTAGTCATTGGATTCCAGTGAGCCAACAGATAGCAGTGATTCCGTTAGTTATAGTTAGTTATAGTGAGAGTCATCCTACACAATAACCTCCTCCTCTCTTCTCTCTCGTCTCCCTCACACCAGCCACAATTCTTTTCAAAGGTAAAGTGCAGGTTAATTTGTTTTATATATTTTTTACTTTATATTTTGTATTAATCATTTTTATATGAATATTTTTGGGTTGTGGAACGAATCATCTGAGTTTCCATTATTTCTTATGGGAAAATTTGCTTTGATATACGAGTGCTTTGGATTACAAGCACGTTTCCGGAACAAATTATGCTCGCAAACCAAGGCACCACTGTATTTATTTAACTTGCTTTAAAAGATAACATTCATTAGAATATAATGCATAACCCTGTATACATACATATTCAAGCCAAGGGACATGACAGCCAAGTGGGAGAACGCTGACACACGGATGTCCCATCCAGCAAGGAATGTCGGCGGCATAGTGAAACCCTTCTGACCAGAGCTGTAATGTGGCAAAATGACGCCTGGTGTCGAAAGGGAAAATAAGGTCCCTTCTTCAATGAAAATGAATAAAACAAATGCATTGTATTCACAAAGAAAACAAAAAAATGTTGTTTTGGAATTTTATTTATTTACATAAACAAATTACAAAACTTTTGATAAAATTAACACAATATATAAAAAAATGCCCTATCAGGTTTAATTCTTTGAGGGCTGAATATTTTTTCCAAAAGCACACAAAGCAATGGTTTCCACACATAAATCAACATAAAACGTCTGTTGCTATGTGCTGTGCCTGCTGTTGGCACATGTTTGGCATCTCTGGCAGCAGTGGCTGCACGGGGGACACCTCGATTGGTCAGCAGGAATGCCTGGCTGTCTTTGCACAGCAGGTGGGCGGTGGTGACGGTCGCAGTGTGACACAATCTGGTTTGTCATCGTAAGTGGTGGTCCTCCCATCAGCTGCATGAAAGTGTTCAGCTATCACGATCCGCTGGGGGCCGATCAGAACTCACTTTCGTTTATCAGTATCAATCTCCAGATCACTTGCATCAGACTTGGTTTCTGACAAGTAAGTACGAAATTACATAAAACGTCCATGGAGTATTTTTGCTTTGTACATTCGCTTTGGTCTCTCACCAGATGTCGATGCCATTTTAGAGGTTCTTTGCTCTTCGCTACTCCTACACACTTAGGGAATCGAGGTTAAATCAGCAAAGCTGTGTAACTTTCCTTTTAACAAAGAGATTTGAACTAAAATATAAGGGCGAATTTTGTCGTAGTTTACGGCTGATTACTGTCCTCTACCCCTGAATTTTGACAAAAGTCGACATCCGCCCTGAAAGAGTTAATCAAACTCTAATTAGCTTCAAACACACCAAGAGCGTAAAGATACGTTTAGACAGAGGGTCCCTCCGAGAGCGTAATGACTGGTTGTGCATCACGGCTCTGACAATAAAAGCATGCACCGCTCAGTTACATCTACTACGTCTACTCCAAATCAACAGTACCAGGCTGTAAATCCATTCATCCTCTTCCGCTTATTCGAGATCGGGTCGCGGGGGCAGCAGCTTGAGCAGAGATTCACAGACTGAGCTCTCCCCGGCCACTTCTTCTAGCTCTTCCGGGGGAACCTCGAGGCGTTCCCAGGCCAGCCAAGAGACATAATCCCTCCAGCGTCTCCTGGGTCTTCCCCAGGGTCTCCTCCCGGTTAAACGTGCCCGGAACACCTCACCAGGGAGGCATCCAAGAGGCATCCTGATCAGATGCCCGAGCCACCTCATCTGAGTCCTCTCAATGTGGAGGAGCAGCGGCTCTACTCTGAGCTCCTCCCGGATGACTGAGCTTCTCACTCTATCTTTAAGGGAAAGCCCAGATACCCTGCGGAGGAAACAAATTTCAGACACTTGTATTCGCGATCTCATTCTTTCGGTCACTACCCACAGCTCATGACCATAGGTGAGGGTAGGAGCGTAGGTCGACTGGTAAATTGAGAGCTTTACCTTACGGCTCAGCTCCCTTTTCACCACGACAGACCAATGCAGAGCCCTCATCACTGCGGACGCCGCACCGATCCGCCTGTCCATCTCACGCTCCATTCTTCCTTCACTCGTGAACAAGACCCTGAGATACTTGAACTCCTCCACTTGGGGAAGGATCTCGCTCCCAACCCTGAGAGGGCACTCCACCCTTTTCCTGCTGAGGACCATGGTCTCGGATCTGGAGGTGCTGATTTCCATCCCAGCCACTTCACACTCGGCTGCGAACCGATCCAGAGAGAGCTGAAGATCACGGCCTGATAAAGCAAACAGGACAACATCATCTGCAAAAAGCAGTGACCCAATCCTGAGCCCACCAAACCGGACCCCCTCAACGCCCTGACTGCGCCTAGAAATTCTATCCATAAAAGTTATGAACAGAAATGGGCTGTATAGTGAATGTAAATGTTCATTTTTATCTGACGCTCACGGACCCCCTGAAACCCATCCATGGACACCCTAGGGGTCCACGGACTTCAGGTTAAGAACCCCTGTTATAGAGTGTAGGTCAAGTGTGCACTGAAGGATGGGGAGAGTGAATTCCACTACCCCAGATAAGAGATATGCAGCAGTACTAGGTGGGACCAGTACTAGGTGGGATTACACCCCGTCAAGCTTATGTGATGTATGGGGAAAATGCGACACGCCCAATGAACTGGGAAATATTGATGAAACCAGTTGGAAGCAGGATGGCAGGGAATGGAATGATTGGGAGTCAGATGGCAGAGACAAATCTCTTAGCAGATAAGAATTGTAATAAAAGTATGGTTTGCCCACCCTTTCGCACTCATTTCACTTGATTGCAATTAAAGGCCTGATCCTGCTGCCTTCCTGAGACTCTGTGTGCCTTCTTGAGTAAAGCCGGGCTGCCCTGACCTCTGCCACGACTGTTCTGCCTTGTAATGCTGCTAGGATTGGCTCCAACTCCCTGCAAACCAAGCAGGTTCTTCTACTGTATGTAATGTTATAGTTCTTGGCATCTGCCAACACCAAAATGACCAAAAATAAATCATGAAAGCACTGAGGCACAGGAAGAGAATTAGCAAATGAACAAAAAGCTTGAAGCGTTAGGCTCGCTCGCCCACCACCCTTATCTGCAGTTGCTCAAACGTCCTCTTGTGCAACATTTCTCTCTTAGATGAATGGTTTCCTTTCAAATTTGCAGAATCAAGTGCTGCACACAGCCTTGAAGATCAGAGTTAATGAAGGCAAATAGTTTTCAATGCTTTGACAGCTTTTATAAAATGGCAAACGCAAAGCCTGTGAGATAAAATAAAAAGGGCCAAGACCTCAAAATCCACAGCCTGAAGAACACAGGCACGCTTGTGGGCGCTTGCTGCTGCCGCCAACGCATCTGACGCTGTTACGAAAAGTGAAAATTTGCAGAAGAATGAAGCGACGGCTAAAGAGGAAGTGTAAAAGTGAATAAGAAACTGCAGATGGCAAAGCTTGTTGTATGGCGGACCCTCACTACCATTGGTGCCTGATTTACTGCTGGTGATAGAGCACCAAAGTTTGCCCTACCTAACAGAGTGGAACCCGGGACTGCAGGGGACAGACAACCCTGTGACACCCTGTGGAGTGGCAAAGTTGGCACCAGACTACAGGTGGGTGTCTTGTAGTTCAGGACCGACTGAGATCAGAATTGAGAGATGGCAGACACAAAAAGGGGGATCATTTTGCTTTTAAATTGGTAATGCCCGGCTGGCAGATTACCACAAACCCAGCAAGCAAGGTTCCATTTCATGCCATGAAAGAGATGAAGGCCATGGACGGCTGGCATGAAGCTACACCACTTCCTGCAGTAAACATGGCAGTACACGGTCTTGAGTCAGGAAAGTGGGGACTATGAGACCCCCTTTAAGTTGTGAGGTCTAGGACAACTGAAAGAAGGATAGAGATCTTGTGCTCAGTTAGCGTAAATATCTAGGATGGTGTGGCCCCTTTAATATAAGTGGGGGGACCTGGCACTGAGATTCAAAGATCGGAGTGTGTGGGAGCGGGGGGTCCCCCTGTGCACTCCGAAATGCAGCACATTTTGCACCACATCACTCTACAGCTGCCTCCCTACAACGTCACACCAGGCTCAGCAATGAAGCATCAACCCCCTTCATGAAGTCGTGATAAGTAGTGGTGTCCCCCCATGAACTCCTGATCTCGCCTCATTTTGCATGGCATCATTTTTTTTTTATTTTGTAGAAGCCTCCCTGGTGCGCCTCGCCATACATTGCATTGTGCCATATCACGCTTTTTTTCACGTCACGTATTTTCCATGAAGGTTACAGTTCCCGTTGTGTGGTGGGAACACAACACACAAAAGTGGCCAGAAGACCACAAGTGGCCCAGGGCCTACTCAGTACAGGAACACACTGATGGTGGAAAAGCGGCCCCTGAGTGCAAAGTACCTCGGGTGGCAGAGCTGGGAATGACATCACAGCCAAGTTGATCGCGTTCCAGTAAAACATCCAGAAAACTACTATGGACGTGTCCAGGAAAACCATTGCTGTGTTTGCTCCGTTGGAATAAACAACAGTTGATAACAACGCATTATGCCGCATTTTGTACATCCAAACACCGTAGCAACATGGCCGGGGATAGAACTTGGACTTGTGACTGATTTAATGAGACACAAATCGACAGAAGCGCCAGTAAACTGTATAATACTTCAGCTTCCAATAAGTTCATGGTGTACATCACCATTTTGGATTAACGACATAATCTAAAGTCAGTAGTAGAAGCAGTATCTGTAGCAGACAAGTGTTACATTAGAATCAAGAATCGTAATGTCTGTCTCTCTTAACTCTACACCAGGGGTGCCCACACTTTTTCGGCTTGCTAGCTACTTTTAAAATGACCAGGTCGAAATGATCTACTTACATTAAAAATGCTATATATATATATATACTGAGTATACTTTATACATAAAATATATGTTGTCGTACCTTGCATAACTGAATAACCCTTATGGCACAATAACCATTCAATACATGTATGGTCACTACAGTATTTGGATTTAATAATCTTCATGTGGGATAAGGCTGACTCGCACAAATAAGTAGAGCAGAATAATGCAGTCAAGGAGGTAGTACATTTCCTCATGTTTGGGTACTTTTCCTCTGTGAGTAAGTTCCAAAACTGTCCATGAGCCCCATACTTCAGCTGAATGTCATCCTGTAGTGTCAAAATCTCATCCTCCACTGTAGAGGAGTTTTAGGTGAAACAGTATTGCAATTTTTCATGCAGGTGAATCCCCCTCAACATCTTCTCTAAGTGGATAGCACTTAAATGTAGCGATTGGCTCAAGTAAAGCTGAGTCTTGAAACCATCTGTCAAAGTCTGGTAGACGATTTTCAATCTGCTCTGTGTAGCGTATGCTGTCAAGTTGCGCACACGCCTTCCATTGCGTCTCCAGCTCTGACACGAGGTTTTGGATGTTCCCCAAATCAAGGTGCTTTAGCTTTGAGGACAGATGTTGCATTTTTCGTTTGAAAGCATTAACTGCGCTAATCATATTGACCATGGAGTTCTCTTTTCCCTGCAGCTGTAAATTAAGCTCATTCAACATGATCGTAAAAAAAATGCCAAGTCTAGCGGCCATTGATCGTTATTAAGTTGCTTGTATTCTGCATGTTTAATGACAAGGAGAAACTCCTTTTTCTCCGGAAAGGGGTCTCAAAATCTCAGCAAGAATTTCTCCCTAGCCATCTGTCTCAACAAAGGCCTCTTTTATCATCTCTCCGTCTCGGAAGGACTTCTTATGCTTAATGATCAAGTGACTCACGATGCTTCAGTGTGTCTGCCTTTGCGCTTTGCTTTTGAATTCAGCCGAGTGAAAAATGACGGCTGTCCGTTTAACTGCGATTTTAGTTCCCTCTCCTTTCTCTTTCTCAGATTGCTTTTCGGAAGGAAGTCAGTTTCGTAGTTTTTATGAACAGTTTGAAAGTGCCTTTCCACATTTTCCTTCTATGTATTAGCAATGATAGATCGACAGATCAGACAGATGCACTTAGATTGTAACTTTGTGAGAAAAAAAAATCCTCTTCCAATTCCACATCCAGCCCATACCCAAACAAACCACACCAACAATTTTTTTTTTAAATCCCTTCTTTAGTCGATGTAAATTGGAAGGCTAACTAGATCACTTAGATAGCCAGAGTTTTGCAGTAGCTTGCGTGTTTGATCGTGTGTGTGGGATGACCAGTGTGTTAGAAGAAAAGAGATCTCAGACTGGCCGCCCTGTATGTCAATCAAGTGGCAAATGCCATAGGGAGGATATATGATAGATTAACATTTAAAAAAAATGTTTTTTTGAATGCAACACGATCTACCTGCACTACCTTTACGATCTACCGGTCAATCACGATCGACGTATTGGGCACCCCTGCTCTACACCATATGCTGCTTCCATGACTGTAAAAGCTGTATTAAAAAGCTGTATATCTTTCTAAACCAAAGCCTGTGTGAGAAACAACCAACAACAATATCTCATCTCTGCTTTTTTCATGATGGACATCAGTTATGGCTTAATTCTCTATTCCACCACCACCTCCAGCAGGACCAGAGGACGTCCCATAACTGAGCTTGCCTTCTTTTATTTGGTTGATTCCCTGGGCCTCTTGTGATGTGATGTTACCAGCCCAGCACACCACATTGACTATATGATAGATAGATAGATAGATAGATAGATAGATAGATAGATAGATAGATAGATAGATAGATAGATAGATAGATAGATAGATAGATAGATAGATAGATAGATAGATAGATAGATATTTTTACTATATTTTGATAGTTTGTGGGCATTAATTGTATTTGGTTTGTCGTTATCGTTCCGTCTGTGTCTTTTGTTTCTTGATGTGCGGTGGCACAGTGGTCGGTTCAGATACTGTGCAATTTTTGCCTACAATAATCATTCCAGCATTGCTGGCCTATGCTTCCCAGCATTTAAAAGAACATTTCACCGTTATAATCCACGTCAAACGTGTTCAGTTCCTCGCTCCCCTCTGACTTCAATGCATTTCACAGAGTTCTGCGAGGTTACCAAACATTTTTATGATTTAACTGAACTCACAGCAAAGTGAAGTCCGCATTGTTCACTCATGACTTTTAGCAGATGTGTATATGAGTTAATAAATGTATGTGTTTCTAAATACAGTAAATAAGATAAAACCTCTGCATATGCAATTACAGTATTAGATTAGATAAACTTTATTAATCTGAAGGAGAAATTCAGAGACATACAGCAGCAAAAAGAAAAAAAAACAAATTGTATATAACAGATAATATAGCCAATCAATCAATCAATCAATCAATCAGTCAGTCAATAAACATAAATAAATGTGTATTGTGCAGATATTTCAATATGCCCAGAGAGCATGTACTGTACTTGTCCTAAATGAATTAAGATTGCGTGCTCTTGTCACATGCGCAGTATCTTTGTGTTACGCGAAGCTTTGTTATTTTCCTCGTACCGTTTATCGTTGTAAATCTCTGCAGCATCCTGAAACGTTCCAGTAAAATAAATAGTGCCATTTTTGAATAAATGAGATTGAATTGCATCGGCATTCCTAAACCCCAGTAATTTCAATTCCTGCCTTTTTCTGTATTTCAAGTCGTGTGTTTCTCTCTGCCAGAGCTGAGATTAGTATAGCATGACTACGTTCTTGGCCAGACAGAATTAATCATCTGGACATTCCTAGCAGAGAAACTTTTTTTATCCTTTTGAGTAAAATAACAGAGACATCTTTTGCAGTTGATTCCTTATTTATTCTCCAATTTGGGGTGGCACAGTGTCTCTCTCTCTCTCTGCCTTACAGTTCCAGTGCCCCGGGTTTGAAATCCCTCACCCTGGTCGCCATTTCTTTGTGGAGTTTGCTTGTTGCCGCCATGTCTTGGTGATTTTGTCCCTTTAGGTACTCCAGTTTTCTTCCTCCATTCCTATAGGCATGCAGGTTATGCTAAAGGTGACCTCGGCGGGAGTGTGTGGACGAGTGTCCCCTGTCCTCAGCTGGTTCCTCCGTGGACCCAGTGCTTACTTATTAGTGTGTTGATCTCTGATTTACCCTCAGAAAAACCTTAAAAGGGTGTCAGGAATGGAATACGCAGCTGCGGGACGACTTCCGGTGGCACACCGTGGCTTGTTGGAAGCACTTCCGGGTAATATGGAAGGAAAACAGGGAGGTCCTCTTCTGGCAGCACCCTCCACCCTCACCCAAGGACTTCTTGACGGCTGCGTTTCTGGATTCCAATTCCCATGCAGCCCTGCAGGTGTTCAAACTGGGACTACTTGTAAGGAACACTGCTGCCTATTAATTTTTTGGGATGAACTGCTCCCAGCTTCCAGCTCTGACCAGTCCATTCATCCTTCCAGCAACCCAGTCAGGAGAGAAATAATAAGGCATCCTGGCTGGGTATTGTATGGCCATCATTCACTTATGGCTTCCTGGCCGGCGTAGAAGTCTTCCTCCATCCTGGCAGGGATGCCTATTCATCCTTCTGGGCACTTACAGTTGTAATGATTGAGGATATGAAATACTTAATGAAGAGGAAAGAAAAATATGTACTCAGAGAACAAAGTACTTTTTAATAGGATGAGAAGTGTAGACTTGCTATTTTACATATTTGATTAGAGTTAAGATTAAAATAATAACACTGACTCCTCATATGCATTAATGACCTGTCACTTGCAAATCTGCAGCTTTCGCCTGGCCGCTCTGCTCGGGTGTTGCTCAGTGTGTACGTACATGTATGGCGATGTGAAGTGAACGGGGTGGCGAGCGGATGCATTACTTTACCTTTTGTGGTCTACGCTACAGCAGAACAAAAAAAAATGTATTTCCTGTTTTTGTTACAGGAAGTAGACAGCCGGCTGATATCAGGAGGAACTAAAAGAGATCTTACTAACGTTATTAATGCTTGTTCATCAAGTGGAATCGGGCAGAACTCGGAGAACACACCACTAAACACCAGCAAATGGGAGAAAGAAAGAAACCAAAGTACGTATGAAAACTCAATGGTGGTGAATGTTAAATGCAAGACACATTAGCTATGTGTGTAATGGACATCACTTTAGAGTCACTTTGAGGTTATTATTATTATTTATTTAATATATATATATATATATATATGAGAATCAGAGATACTTGGGATAGCTCAATCACCCAGTAGAGCAGTAGACTGTTGTAATCTGAGGGCCAAATCTCGACTTCTGTGGGTTTTGTACGTGTTAAGAGAAAGAGGATTGACAAGCTATGCTGGTCTTAAAGGCCGGAACTCTTCAAAGATTTCTTATATCACTCCTACTGTAATGTGATGTGATGTTGAGTTGTGTTGTGTTGTGTGGTGTGATGTGATGTGTGTGGCGCTGAGTTGCGTTGCGTTGCGTTGTGATTTGATGTTATGCTATGCCATGTCATATTGTGTTGTGTGATGTGATTTTGTCATGTTATGTTGTGTTGCATTGCGTTGTGTGATGTGATGTTGTTATGTTATGTTACATTAAGTTATGCTGTTGTATTGTGTTGTGTGGTGTGATGTGATGTTGTAATGTTGTGTTGTGTTGTGTGATGTGATGCGATGCGGTGCTGTGTTGTGTTGTATGATGTGATGTTGTTATGTTATGTTACATTATGTTGTGCTGTGTTGTGTGATCAGATGAGATAAGATGTTGTGTTATGTGATGTGATGTTATGCTATGCCATGTCATATTGTGTTGTGTGGTGTGATGTGATGTTGTTATGTTGTGTTGTGTCGTGTGATGCGATGCGATGCGGTGCTGTGTTGTGTTGTGTGATATGATGTTGTTATGTTATGTTACGTTATGTTGTGTTCTATTGTTTTGTGTGGTGTGATGAGACGAGATAAGATGTTGTGCTATATGATTTGATTTTATGCTATGCCATGTCATATTGTGTTGTGTGGTGTGATATTGTTATATTATGTTGTATTGTGCTGTGTTGTGTGATGTGATGTGATGTTGTGTTGTGTTGTGCAATGTTGTTATTTATGTTGTGTTGTGTTATGTTGTGTGGTGTGATGAGACGAGGTAAGATGTTGTGTTATGTGATGTGATGTTATGCTATGTCATATTGTGTTGTGTGGTGTGATGTGATGTTGTTATGTTGTGTTGTGTCATGTGATGCGATGCGATGTGGTGCTGTGTTGTGTTGTGTTGTGTGATGTGATGTTGTTATGTTATGTTGTGTTGTGTTGTGTGATGTGATGTGGTGCTGTGTTGTGTTGTGTGATGTGATGTTGTTATGTTACATTATGTTGTGTTGTATTGTGTTGTGTGGTGTGATGAGACGAGATAAGATGTTGATAGATAGATAGATAGATAGATAGATAGATAGATAGATAGATAGATAGATAGATAGATAGATAGATAGATAGATTTGATGTTATGCTATTCCATGTCATATTGTGTTGTGTGATGTTGTTATTGTGTAGTGTGATGTTATGTTATGTTGTGTTGTGTTGTGTGATGCGATGAGATAAAATGTGTTGTGTTGTGTTGTGTGATGTGATGTGGTGTTGTGTTGTGTGATGTTGTGGTGTGTTGTGTTGTGCGATGTGATGTTGTTATGTTATGTCGTGTTGTGCGATGTGGTGCAGGGCAGTATTGTGTTATATGATGTGATGTATTATGTGATGTTGTTATGCTATGTTATGTTGTGTTGTGTTATGTGATTTGATGTTATGTTATGTGATGTTGTGTTATGTGATGTGTTTTGTTGTGTTGTGTGATGTGATGTGATGTGATGTTATGTCATGTTATGTGATGTGATGTGGTGTAATGTTGTTATGTTGTGTTGTGTTGTGCAATGCGGTGCGGTGTTGTGTTGTGTGATGTGATGTTGTGTTGTGTTGTGTGATGTTATGTTATGTTATGTTATGTTATTGACTGGTGAAATAGGAAGACAAAATGTTGTGAACAAATCTTCGATCTTATGGGTATTTTTGAGTGATCACTATGGTCATCTTCTAATAAAGTCCATTTTTTCTAGCTTCTTAAGAAAGAACTATCTAGATAACAGATAAGGTATGTTTATCAAAAAAAAAAGGTCAGGTAGTATATTGGGCCCCCCAAAACATTTCAATATACACCTTTGTTTTAAAATCTTCAATGGGAAATTCTTTGTTTAACCCTAACCAGAAATATCATCCTAAATTATATTTTGCAGAATGAGCCCAAAATATTTTTTTTGTCTAGAAAAAAATGAATCAATATTGCTGACGCATACTCTGAAAGTTGTCCATGCCTTTCAGACTTGACTTTCTTTGACGTCTAGTGCTAACAAGTCACTCTTTGTTTGATTCCAGCTGAGATCTCAACACCAGCTAAGCGGCCGCTCCTCAGAAGGCAAGCCCACGTAGATAACTTCCTGGATCAGAAAGTGCACGATCCTTGGGTGAGGATCTCCGATTGTCTCGAGGGTCAGGCTGCCATCATGAATCCAGAAAATGGACAAACAGAGTCGGACCATCCCGAAAGTCTCTCTCCTGGTGTTTCAAAAGGTGAACATGTTTCCAGTGTGAAGAAAGGTCCTCCTGTAGCTCCAAAGCCGACATGGGCTCGCCAGAGCTTAAAGGGTCTCAAGAATGGAAAGCCAGTAGAAGCTGAAAAGAAAACCACTGACTCCGGAAGAAGCTTTGGGACAAGTTCAAGAACGGCAACGCCAAGCACAAAGATGTCCATAAAGCAAAAGATTAACTCGTTTGAAACTTTCTCCAGCCCAGCGTCCCAAGAGAGATCACCTAAAAAGTTCACTTCCTTGCCTTCTACCCCCTTGATGGCCAAATCACCCAGTAGATGTGAAACAAGTGTTGCACCAAAAGTCCCTGGTTCTGCTACACCAAAGGCTATGGCAAACGATTCACCAAACAGCAGACATCTGTCATCAGAAATGATCAGCAAATCCACAGAAGGAGCCTTCACATCAGCAACAGTAAGCAGCAGACCAGAAGATAGAAAGGAGAGCTCGGTAGAACTAAAACATGCAAAGGACAGTTTGGTGGAACCAGTCAATGGAAAGGACAATTCAATGGAGCCAGAAGATGTTAAAGACAATTCAATGGAACCATCAGGTGAAAAGGAAACTTTGGTGGTAGGGTCAGTGCAAGCAGAAGATGCCAAAACTTCAGCAGAAGACATAACCATCACCATCACAAATTCGCAATTTTCGAGTTCTTCGCCATTGCCTTCCTCATCCTACCCTAGGAGGAGCAGCAGTACTAAAAGCGTACCTCCTGGACTAACCATAGAAACCAATGACGGAATGGAGGTGGTCAAGACTCCCAGCCAGAGAACACGAAGCTTTCCGCTGGCTACTCCCCAGTCCTCTGAAGCCTATGGCCTAAAGATATATGACGAGGAAAGCTTCAGCAAAATCCTCTCCTTCAGTAACCAGGTATCTCATGCCCTGATGAGGTCCATGCGCTCCCTTCCCCAATCCCCTGTGACCTGGCCCAGCAATCCATGGACTCCGCCTACGGAATCTCCTCAAGTAACAGTGGATGATGAAACGTCTTTGACGGAGAAGAGCCTTTTGTCTGCTCCAGACGGGGATGGTAACCATCAGGAGAAAGGATTTTCTGTGAGGTAAGTCCGAGACGACTTCTGTTCCAAATTAAGCAACAGGGAAATACAGCTGGGAAATCCGAAACGATCATGGTCTATCCATCTTCACATAACAACTGTGACCACAAGGGGGCTGCCCAGAAAGCCCCCAAACCACAGACACCACAATACAGCACACGTTGGTGTGATAACATAAAGGATTTTTATTCACGCAGTAATCAGCCACGGTAACAATACAAATCAATTCAGCAATTCGTCCCCCTCTCTACCTCCCTCTGAGTGTTGCCCGCTGCCTCCCGACTCTGACTGGTCCATGTGTGGCAGTGGGCTCCTTTTTAAGCCTGACACGGGAATGCGTCTGGCACTTCCAGGGCATGAAGATAGTAGGGAGGTCCTCCCCCTTGCCAGTGCCTTCTGTAGGCACGTAGGGACCCCTGCAAGACTGTATTTCTGGATTCCATCTCCCAAGCGGTTGACTGTATTAGGACCACTGCCACCTGGTGTATGGGGAATGGAACAGCACCCTATTCTCAGCTTCTGCTGGTCCATTTATTAAATCATACTGGCCGGATACAAAAGTATCTTCCATTTTCCTGTCCCACAGGCCACTTTGTCTGTGTCGTCGTAATAAAACATCTTCCCGATCTGGTTGGGATGCGCGTTCTCCTCTTACACACCGTAAAAATGACAGCTCTCCATGGATTGCATATTAGGCCAACGTGTATAGAGTAACAATGTGACCTGCTATCGCTTAAACCTAAAATTCAAACGTCGAATGGGGGGGCTCTCTGTATGAGGGTTTTATTTTCTCGCTGTTTTTGAATGGTTTCCAGCCAAAGTCACAGACAGGTTAATTTGGACAAGTGCCATAATGACCCCCAAACACACCATGTGCTGAGTAATCAACTTTTAAGTGTCATCAAACCTCACGTGACATATGCAGGTGTTGAAAATGGACTCAAAGATTCGGCCATTCTTTGTAGCCCTTTTATGCAAGTTCGGAGTTGGTGCT
The DNA here is from genome assembly GCF_900747795.2 of Erpetoichthys calabaricus. Taxonomy (NCBI): domain Eukaryota; kingdom Metazoa; phylum Chordata; class Cladistia; order Polypteriformes; family Polypteridae; genus Erpetoichthys; species Erpetoichthys calabaricus. Next base: position 90,359,257 of record NC_041410.2, on the reverse strand, counting down.
TATCATGGCATTGCCCGCCCTGGACAGGAGGCCAATCCATCCACACCAGCTGAATCCATTTATACTAAGTTGCATGTCTTTGAGATGGATGATAAGCCTACAAAGAGAACATTCAAACCTGACGCAGGCAGAGACTGCTGGGATATGAACCCAGAAACCTGGAGGTGTGAGTCTGCAGTGCAAACCGCAGGACCACCCATCAATTTATTTATTCTTTTTGGGGGGAGGATTGCATTCTGTTTAATCATTTTACTTGCTGATCTTGTAACTTCATGACTGCCACGGTGAATGATGTGCTGGAATGAGTAGACCACCAGCAAGCCAAGCCATTGAACTCCCACACTCGCTCGCTCACTAAACTGCTTTGACTCAACAGTGCAGTCACTGAAGGCCTAAAGACCACCCCAGAAGCATAGCACTGTACAAGACCCGGCTCTGGGTGGCTCAGCTGTCTATTTCTGGACACGGAATGATGTGTTTTTACCCTTTCACCTATTTTTTAAGTATGCTTAGAACATTTCAACCATTTTGATGACAACAGGTCATCTACAACTGCATCCTACTCCCACCTAAAAGCCTGTTATCAGGTGGCAGCATTGTGGAAATATGACGTATGGCCACAGAGAGTAGCCAGGGGCATTGGGGTCCTCACACGGACTACAGGGTAGGCATCAACTGCTAACCTCACCAAACATGCTAAGCTTCAGGAGGATTACTTGTTCTGAAGTGCAGGAGAAAATGGAATCAAAGAGTGAAGTGAAGTCAATTTTCCTTGACACAGATAACCTTGTGGTCCGAGTGACACAATTTGAAGGAGTCCCAAAAATAAGTTTGGGGGACAACCAGGCCATCCCATTGAACGCATGCCAGCAACAAAGAACAAAAATAAATAGACACATGATGGCACTACAACACAAAAGATCACCTTGGTATTCACCTTTCTAAATGAGTTAGGCTTTAGAAGACCTCCAGACTCTGGTCTAAAATGCGACCCCATCTTCTGGGGACGTCCGCTTTTCTACCATCTGGACTGGAATGTGTGGGATTTGTCTGTCTCAGTTGCCCTCATTGGATGTCTCCTCTGCACTGTGAGGGGGAACAAGGAGCCAAGAGAGTTAGTGACAGCGCCCTCTCACTTCTAGGAGTGGTACTGCATACCTCAGGTGAGCCCAGAAGGCGATCCTTTGGCGTGACAGCCAAACATGCATGGACCATGGCATCAAGTAGTTTGGCAGATACCAGTACTTTGGTTCCCTTCAGATCTTGACTTGATAATATAGTAATTTTGATGAACAGATTTATATATTCATATTCTTGTTTTCTTTCTCCCCTCGCAAGCTTGGCAAAAATCCGAGAATGCACTATGGGCATGGCGGAGGACAAGGAGATTGGAAAAAAGGAGCCGTCTTCATCTCCACCCGCCAGCGTGTCTGCCCAGTCTGTCATCTCCATAATTCCCACAGAGGAAATTGAAGCAATGATAGAAGAAGTGAAAGCCCTGGATGAAGAGGCATTAAAGGTAAGATGGTGGAAAGTAATAATGGCTATTGTTTTAAGAAGTCAAATAACCAATCAAGCGGCCCGAAATGAGCTTCCACCGCAGGTTTGCTGGGCCCTCCCTTTAGAGATCAGGTGAGAAGCTCGGAGCAGAGTGGCTGACCCTTTGCATCGGTTTGGGCCAATTGAAGTTGTTTGGGCATCCCGGGCTACTCCCTGTGGAGTTTTGTACGGGCACAACCATCTGGAAGGAGACCCCGGGGGAAGATCCAGGGCTTGCTGGGTGGACTGTATCCCCAAGTTGGTCTGGGAATGCCTTGGGGTTCCACGGTACGAGTTGTCAAGTATGGATGGGGAAATTGACGTATGGGCCTCACTGCTAAGACGGTTGCCCCCACGACCCAGTTTCGAATTAACAGTGGAAAATGAGCGAATAAATAATCAAACAAGCAGACCATCTGAATTTCATACTATATAGTGCCTTTCAAAGTTCTCACCAGCCTCAATTTATTTATAATTCAGTTCTACAATCGAGACACACAGTTAAAGGAAGCCGCTTTAATTTAACGCCTTCGCCTTTACTTTAAAAGGTAATATGAAATGCACTGACAGTGCGGCTTGCAGCTTCCGACAATATGCTGACTCGTTTCCTGTATGAGTGCTGAATTCTCACCACGCATTTGCTTTCATTTCTCTTCAATCACTCGAGGAGGTTTTATGCGATTACTGAAGGCCTCATCAGCAAGAATCCCCCCCCTCTTACCATAAGCAATCGCACGTCCACGTTTGAAACGAAGCACAAAAACCATCACATTGATTAAACCTTAATTGTTTTTTATCGATCTCAGCAAATTCAAGACATTTCTATTGTCACATACCCTGTGAGAGCATTGTGAAATTCTTGTGCCACAGTTGTGCTGATGTATAAATAAATACAGTAAATAAATAAGAGATGCAGAAGATAAATAAATGAATAAATAAATAAGCATCATAAACAGGGTAAATAGCATAGTAATGTACAGAATAATTCAACATAAACCAGCAGGCAGGTACAGCACACAATGCAGGGCAGGTAGGATCAGGCTACTGATCATTCAGTGACCTTATGTGTATGTCTTGGAAGAAGAAGCTGCCCCTCTGAAGCGAGTGGAGTGAGTGGTGAAAACCCGGTAGTGCTTTTCCAAAGACTGATGTGAAAACGGTGGATAAGCTGGGTGGCTGTAATCAGAGAAGATGGATTCAAGCTGACCTTAGACATCTGGTTGAGTAGATGGTATGAAGCATATGGAGAAGGTCAGCTCCAATGATTTCAGAAGCTGTATGGACAGTCCTTGGAAGGAGTTTGCGATCCTGGAAAGTGAGGTTACCAAACCACACCACATCATGATGCATCTGGTCAGGATACTTTGAATAGTGAAGTGGTAAAAATTCACCAGTGTTTTGGTTCTCACTCCAAAGCTCTTTGGCCTACTCAGGCAAAAAAGAGCTCTTGCTGGGCCTTTTCTCAGTATGTGGGTGGTGTTGACAGACCATTAAAGGCATCCACGATGTGGACACCCAAGAACCTGAAGCTCTTGCACAGTGGAGTCACTCTTTCTGAAGTCAACAATAATCTCCTTTGCTTTGTCAACATTCAGGGAGAGGTTGTTGTTATGACACCAAATAGTCAGCTCTTTTACTACCCTCCCGTAGGCAGCCTCATCATTGTGACTAATGAGGCCAATCACGGTGGTGTCCTCGTCCTCAAACTTGATGACACTGTTGCCCTCATGGTCACAGACTGAGACAGCAGCCTTGAGGAACAGTGTGGAGGTGTCATTGTTACCAGTCCTCACTGACTGGTGTCCATTTCTCAGAAAGTCAAACACTCATTCACAGCTGGTGCTGCCCAGACCAGAGTCTCTGAGCTTCAGCACTGGACTGGAGGGCACAATGGACGGGGTCTTAAGAAGAATGCAAACTAACTTAGAAACTGTTTTGTCTTTCGATACCTGAAAACTCGGACAAGGAAGTGACCCCAGGGATTGAACTTTTCACCCCGTGACCCCCAGATATCACTATGGTGATGACCTCTAACGTGGCCTATAGCGATGTGGAGTCACTCTTTCTGAAGTCAACAATAATCTCCTTTGCTTTGTCGACATTCAGGGAGAGGTTGTTGTTATGGCACCAAATAGTCAGCTCTTTTACTCCCCTCCCGTAGGTAGTCTCATCATTGTGACTGATGAGGCCAATCACGGTGGTGTCGTCGTCCTCAGACTTGATGATGCTGTTGCCCTCACAGTCGCAGACTGAGACAGTAGCCTTTTGGAACACTGATGGTAATGAACAGCGTGGAGGAATTCCTGTTACCAGACCTCACCGACTGGAGTCTATTTCTCAGAAAGTCAAAAACACCCAGCCACAGATGGTGCTGCCCAGACCAGAGTCTCTGAGCTTCAGCACTGGACTGGAGGGCACAATGGACGGGGTCTTAAGAAGAATGCAAACTAATTTAGAAACTGTTTTGTCTTTCGATACTCGAAAACTCGGACAAGGAAGTGACCCCAGGGAATGAACTTTACACCCCGTGACCCCCAGATATCACTATGGTGATGACCTCTAATGTTGCCTAGCAACAATAAACAAAACTACTTTGAATAGGGTCTCCCTGCTGGAAGAAAGTGGTGATGCAAAAATAGCAAAAAAATAAGAAGATAACTGGCAATGTGCGCCATCATCTATGAACAGAAACTCTATACTGATGTCACACATTGTGAAGCTGTTGATTGGCCTAAAAAGCCATGTATGAAAGGCAGCCGTTACAATTAATTGATTCATATACTGTTATTCTGTTTTGTGCAGCAACTTGAAGACATTCACGTTGTAATTTTACATAAGGAAGAAGGTGAAGGACTTGGGTTTAGCATAGCTGGCGGTGTGGATCTTGAAAACAAAGTCACCACAGTAAGTACACTTTGTCATCTCTTCCAGATATCTACGTGCCTTCTCAGGTAGCCTCTAATGTTCGACTCTGAACTGAAGGTGTTGGTGAGGCCAGCAGGGAGCACTTACTCTATGGTCTTGGAGATCTCCCCCACCCCCCATACAATATCCGCACAGAGCATGCCATGCAACTCCTGGTTCAAGCTGGAACCCAGTGCGATGATGGGCATGCTGTGCTATAAAGATGGCGCCCTCCTTCAGTTGAAATGTAAAAACCGAGGTCCTGACTCTCTGTGGTCATAAAAGATACCTGGGTATGCTTTGCAAATAGTTGGGAGTATCCTGATGTCCTGGCTAAATTGCCCATCGCGGCCCCCTAATCGCCCCCCGTCTCTAATCTTTCTCTCTCACCACTTCACTACCTAACAGCTAATATGTGGTGAGTGTACTGGCACAAAATGGCTGCCGTCGCAACATCCAGGTGGGTGCTCCACATTAGCGGTGGTTCAAGTGGCTCCCCACTCACCAATAAAAGTGCCATGAGTAGCAAGAAAAGCACTATGTAAATGTAAATAATAATAATAATTATTATTATTATTAGTCTCTCCCACCTGTATTTAACCCCATGGCTGTGAGCACACACACACACACACACACACAGAGTGTGTCATTTGTTGTAACCCTAGCATGTCCGCTCCTCTGTTTGGTAGGTGCACAGGGTATTCCCCAATGGCTTAGCATCCCAGGAAGGGACAATCGAAAAAGGAGATGAAGTCCTGTCCATCAACGGCCAGTCCCTGAAAGACACGACACACAGCGATGCAACCATCATTCTGCGCCAAGCCAGGATGCTGAAACAAGCCATCATCGTGGTTTGCAAGTCAAATGACGGCGACAAAAGCACTGTGTCGGTCGGGGAACTGAGTACGACACCAACCAATGGGGACGATTCTTCTTCTGTGACAGGTCAGTTCCTTGAAGGTCAAGTCAAAGTAATGGTCCTTGCTAACTTGTACAGTATGTAAAGTTAAATGTTTGTATACTCTGGAGTATTTCTTTTCTGTTTGTTGTAGAAAACCATCTAGTGCCATCTCAAGGGACTTTACGATCTAGAACAATGGTACTATTAAGATTATATGCCCACCAAAACAACAAAAATACCCTGCTAGACTTTATTATAAAACATACATACAGTAAATTCCCTGTGAATTTCCCCTTGGGATTAATAAAGTATCTATCTATCTATCTATCTATCTATCTATCTATCTATCTATCTATCTATCTATCTATCTATCTATCTATCTATCTATCTATCTTTTAGTTTCCTTCAAAATCCTCTCCTTGAAATTCCATAAATATTCACTTTTCCTGCACTCATCTTTTGCTACCATGTCTACAGCTTCTGTCACAAAGTGACCGAGTTCAGAAAGCACAGTTGCAAAAACACTTCCAAGCCTGACCAGTAGAGGGGGAAAGCACCGTCATAACAACCCGACTAGAATCCCAAAGGGCTGAGACAAATCCTGATAAAAATTAAAAGGTTTATTTTCACAAAAGCTTGTGCAGGCACAGAGCTCCAAAAAGCGGAAAGAGTTGCCTGAAAAGCAAGGGGTAGACACAGCATCCTAATCCAAGTCAAGACGGAGCAGAGGTTCAAAAAATCAGTTTCACAGTCCCAATATAAGAATCCAAGAGGCGAAGTCAAAACAAAGTGCAGGGTCGAAAATCTGGCAAACACAAAGTAAAGCAAAGTAACTCACCAAACACTCTCCACTCCAACACTTACAATGAACCACCAGGAATTATGGAAGGCCCTCCCTTAAATAGGGTGGCGGTGATGGGCAGGTGGCCCCGCCCCTTGTGGAACCACCCACAAAGCACAAGGGACATAACTAAGGCCCTTCCCCTTTTCTGACATACAAACAGAAAAACGTGCATAATACTTAAAATAAACATTAATACAAATAAATGAAATAAAGTGAGACCAAAGAGACCCACGACGGGACTTTGAAGCCCCTACAGGGGGGATAAAATGGTGACAGAAGTGATGACGGCTTCCTGCAAACACCAAGTTCAAGAGACTCTCTGTAAGTCCTCTAGGATCAAGTTATGGTGTGGCATAGATCATGGCCAGGGGATTGAACCATTTCTGGAGCTTTTGAGTGTTACCCCTCACCAAAGTGGTCTCAAGAAGTTTGGAAACACCAGGACTCTTCTTAAAAGTTGGATATCCGGCCAAGTTGAGTATCTTCTTGGACTGGGTGGTGACGAAAAAAAAAAACAAATGGTCTCTCTAATGGAGCTTCAGAAGTCCTCTGATGAGATTAGAGGAACCTGTCGGATGAATGAGCAGCACAGCAGCACTCCATCAATGAAGTGTTTATTGTAGAGCGGTAAGATGGACGCCACTTTTGAGTTAAAGGACTCGAAGAGCAGTAGGATAAAGATTCTCTGGTCTCATGAGATGCAAACTCAAACTCAAGCACTATGTCTGGAGAAGACCTGGAACTGCTCACCACTTGCCTAATATCCCGATGATGAGGTGGCAGCATCATGCTATGGAGGTTGTAAGAAATGGCCGGCAGACCAACCCAGCCGGGTCACCTAGGATAGGGAAGGTTGGGGGAAGGCAGCTTCTTTAGGGCACTACCCCACCGAGATGTTAGATGGCAGCTCCCTGGGATTACAGTGGTGCCCCGGATCCCCACAGGCAATATTGGGCTTGTAGTTCTTTACCTCAGCCCTGTTGGGTGCCATGAGTACCACCAAGGGGGTGCTGTGGAGGACTTGTATGAGGCGAGGATTTTGCCTAATCTGGCAGGCCATGTAGGCGTAAGAGCAGAAGTACTCCTGGGTTGGCCAATATAAAAAAATGGAACCACTCAAACCCAGTTGGGGAGCCAGAGAAGGCGGACAAAGCTTACTGGGAGGAGTGCAGGAGAAAAGAGATGGAGAGAACCATTTGTGTGCCTCATTACTTGTGTCTGTAATGGTGTTAAGCATTGTGAGGGATTTCCTCGCAATAAAATAAATTATTGTGCTTTTAACTTCTGCCCCGAGTGTCTGGCCTGCTGGGTTTGAGGAGCGACAGTGCCCTCTAGTGACCACAAGGTGCAGGGCCAAGTCAGAATTGACAGAAGGGTAAATGCATCTAAAATCCAGAGAGGTCCTTGAAGAAAGCCTGCTCCAAAGTGCAGACCACCTCAAGTTAGGCAATGCTTCACCTTTCAGCATGACAATGACCCAGAGGGGCTTCAGAACAAGTCTCAGAGTGTCCCTGAGTGGCCCTACGGAGAGACCTGAAGATGGCCGTTTACAGATTCTTCCCATCCATCCTAACAGGAAGAATGGGATCAATGGCCCAAACTCAGGAGTGCAAAGCTTGAAGAGAGACTCACTCGAGAGGACTCGAAGCTGGAGAGGCTACTACAAAGTACCAAATTAAGGACCTGAGAACTCTCTATCAAGGAGAGATTTCAGTTTTTCATTTCTAATAAATTTGCAAACCTTTCTGGTCACCTGTTTTTCACTTTGTCATTATGGGTTATTGAGTGTAGATTGATGGGCAAATGTCTCCATTTACAATGAAATCCACAATACAGTAAAGTGTACGGAAAATGAAGGGCTCTGAATACCAGTGTCTGTTTCTCTGGTATGCAAATTCACACCGTTGAACCTACAGTGCATCCGGAAAGTATTCACAGCGCATCACTTTTTCCACATTTTGTTATGTTACAGCCTTATTCCAAAATGGATTAAATTCACACACAACACCCCATAATGACAACGTGAAAAAAGTTTACTTGAGATTTTTGCAAATTTATTAAAAATAAAAAAATTGAGAAAGCCCATGTACATAAGTATTCACAGCCTTTGCCATGAAGCTCAAAATTGAGCTCAGGTGCCTCCTGTTTCCCCTGATCATCCTTGAGATGTTTCTGCAGCTTCATTGGAGTCCACCTGTGGTAAATTCAGTTGACTGGACATGATTTGGAAAGGCACACACCTGTCTATAGAAGGTCCCACAGTTGACAGTTCATGTCAGAGCACAAACCAAGCATGAAGTCAAAAGAATTGTCTGTAGACCTCCGAGACAGGATTGTCTCGAGGCACAAATCTGGGGAAGGTTACAGAAAAATTTCTTCTGCTTTGAAGGTCCCAATGAGCACAGTGGCCTCCATCATCCGTAAGTGGAAGAAGTTCGAAACCACCAGGACTCTTCCTAGAGCTGGCCGGCCATCTAAACTGAGCGATCGGGGGAGAAGGGCCTTAGTCAAGGAGGTGACCAAGAACCCAATGGTCAGTCTGTCAGAGCTCCAGAGGTCCTCTGTGGAGAAAGGAGAACCTTCCAGAAGGACAACCATCTCTGCAGCAATCTACCAGTCAGGCCTGTATGGTAGAGTGGCCAGAAGGAAGCCACTCCTTAGTAAAAGGCACATGGCAGCCTGCCTGGAGTTTGCCAAAAGGCACTTGAAGGACACTCAGACCATGAGAAAGAAAATTCTCTGGTCTGATGAGACAAAGATTGAACTCTTTCGTGTGAATGCCAGGCATCACGTTTGGAGGAAACCAGGCACCGCTCATCACCAGACCAATACCATGCCTACAGTGAAGCATGGTGGTGGCAGCATCATGCTGTGGGGATGTTTTTCAGCGGCAGGGACTGGGAGACTAGTCAGGATAAAGGGAAAGATGACTGCAGCAATGTACAGAGACATCCTGGATGAAAACCTGCTCCAGAGCGCTCTTGACCTCAGACTGGGGCGACGGTTCATCTTTCAGCAGGACAACGACCCTAAGCACACAGCCAAGATATCAAAGGAGTGGCTTCAGGACAACTCTGTGAATGTCCTTGAGTGGCCCAGCCAGAGCCCAGACTTGAATCTGATTGAACATCTCTGGAGAGATCTTAAAATGGCTGTGCACCGACGCTTCCCATCCAACCTGATGGAGCTTGAGAGGTGCTGCAAAGAGGAATGGGTGAAACTGGCCAAGGACAGGTGTGCCAAGCTTGTGGCATCATATTCAAGAAGACTTGAGGCTGGCATTGCTGCCAAAGGGGCATCGACAAAGTATTGAGCAAAGGCTGTGAATACTTATGGACATGGGATTTCTCAGTTTTTTTTATTTTTAATAAATTTGCAAAAACCTCAAGTAAACTTTGTTCACGTTGTCATTATGGGGTGTTGTGTGTAGAACTCTGAGGAAAAAAATGAATTGAATGCATTTTGGAATAAGGCTGTAACATAACAAAATGTGGAAAAAGTGATGCGCTGGGAATACTTTCCCAATGCACTGTAAATAAACTACTACTACATATAGTGATTTGACAATCAAAGGCTATTTGATTTGATTTGATTTGATGATAAGTGCAATACTTTTGTTGAGTTTAATGAATGAAAAGACCTCAGACAGTTCATTCTTCATTATGATTATGGAGGTGTGCACGCTAATATCTTGCCTGTTTTCCCATTCACTTTTAGATAACAACGCTGACACCATCACCATTACATTGGAAAAGAATGCAGCGGGCGTGGGGTTCAGTTTAGAAGGAGGCAAAGGCTCCATTCATGGCGATAAACCCTTAATCATAAACCGGATCTTTAAAGGTAAGTCTGGTGTGAACATCGGCACTAATTTAGGACCTGAGGTTGTGGCCCTGTTTACCCTACATGCGCTACTGTTGCTCCCGTTAACCACAATATTGTCCATTGAGAAAATGACACAGAGAATAATAGATTTATTACCATCGTCAATGTCCCCCAGACCACCAGAGAGCACCGTGGGTTAGACTGTTGGACATTCAAGGAGCTGACACCCTCTGAAACACCAACATATGAACCATAAACGACCATTTTTAAAGGCCAGTGAGAAAGACAAAAAAACCAAACAGCCCTTCTGAAGATTTCAGTTCCAGCCAAGGATGCCTTCCTGTTTTTACAGTGTATTGCTGTTAGCAGCAGTGTGGATGGTGGTGTTAGGTGCACACTGACCACACTCGCCTACCAAAGCAGGACAGCAGGCGCCGCAGCCTGTCAGCACTGGCATTCCTGTGGAAAAAAGACGGACTGCTGGACTGCAAAACGGCGCCCCACCCAGTAATGAGCGTTTCTTCTCCTGCTCGTTTTTTTCTCTACAAAACTCTGTGTGGACTTTTCAAGGGCTGAATAAAAGGAAAATGAAAACCCCTGACTGAGACCCTTAGTCAAACCCTGGGCATGTGTATAGCGTAGTAGGAAGGAGCCAGCTGTGAAGGAGAGACACCATCAGAGTGATATAACTGGTTAAGGTGGCTGCTTTCCACATTCCAGGAAAACAACCTGGTTACATTAGGATTGTTATTTACCCTTGAGTTCTTAAGGAGGTTAGCGAGTACAGATATAAAATCCTTGACACATATTTTTAGGAAGTCTCTGCGCACTGGAGAGATTCTGAAGGAATGGAAAATGGCAAATATCATCCCATGATATAAAAAGGGGTGACAGGGCAGATCCAAGGAACTATAGGCCAGTAAGCTTAATGTGCATCACAGGAAAATGAATGGAAGGAATTATTAAGGAGAAGATTGAGCAACACCTGGCAAGGACAGGAGTTATTAGGAAGAGTCAGTGTGGGGTCAGAAGAGGGAGGTCGTGTTTTACTAACATGCTGGAATTCTATGAGGAGGTAACAAAAGGATATGAACAGAGTGGAGCTCATGATATTAGTGATGTGGACTTTCAGAAAGCATTTGATAAGGTGCCACGTGAGAGGGTGGGCATCAAACTAAATGAAGTGGCATTACAGGGTGTGGTGAGTAGACAGGTGCAGAATTGACTCAGACACTGGAAGAAGAGGGTGATGGTGTGAGGAACCTCATCAGAATTGGCCAATGTTAAGAGTGGTGACCAGCAGGGGGCAGTGCAGGGGCCGCTGCTATTTTTAATATATAGAAATGATTTAGATAGGAATATAAAGAACAAGATGGTTAAGTTTGCAGATGATACCAAGATAGGAGGATTAGCAGATAATTTGCAATCCATTATATCATTACAGAAGGACTTGGACAGCATACAGGCTTGGGCAGATTTGTGGAAGATGAAATTTAATATCAGTAAATGTAAAGAATGACACACAAGTAGTAAAAATGTGAGGTCTGAATACACAATGGGCGGTCGGAATATCGAGAGTCCACCTTATGAGAAGGATTTAAGGGTCGTAGTGGACTCTAAGCTATCGACTTCCTGACAGTGTTCAGAAGCCATTAAGAAGGCCAACAGAATGTCAGGTTATATAGCGCCTTGATGTGTGGACTACAAGACCAAGGAGGTTATGCTGAAGCTTTATAACACACCGGTGAGGCCTCATCTGGGGCCTCATGTATAAACGGTGCGTACGCACAGAAATGTTGCGTACGAACCTTTCCACGCTCAAATCGCGATGTATAAAACCTAAACTTGGCGTAAAGCCACGCACATTTCCACGGTAACTCATACCTTGGCGTACGCAATTTATCCGCCCGGTTTTGCAGACTGGCGGCACCCAGTGTCAAAGCAGTGCTACTGTTCCTGTGTGGTTACCCTTTCTTAGATCCACATCCACGGCTGCGGCTTTATCAAATACACTGAAATTAACCGCATATCGTTCATAAATTTAATGCATCTGATTGTAATTAACCTGTAACAATATAATGGTCCACAGAATGGTCAAACTACTGTTCCTGTGTGCTCATCCTTTCTTTCTTAGCTCCACATTCCTGACGCGGCTTTATAAATACACTGAAATTAACTGCATATTGTTTATTAGTGTAATACATCTGATTGTAATTAACCTGCTGCAATATAATGGGCCAGGGAATAGCCATAGTATTCCAAATACCAGAACTGCTTTAGCGTTGTTATGCTCACTGCATCTTGTTCTTCTTTTTGCTGTTCCCGTTAAGGGTTGCCACTGCGGATCATTTTTTTCCATATTACTCTCACTGCACCACTCGGCGTATTTATATCACTGTATCTGAGTGGGGAATCACAGCAGCAGATGATTGGAAAGAGAATTATCGGTATACAGTTTCAAGTACACACTACCTCAACCACGGCAAAAAGCGTCAAACCCTTTCCTGTACGGACCTCGCGTTTCAGAAACAGTTTCATCCCACGAACTATAAACGCACTCAATCACCTCACTGTAAACTTGCACTACAGTTATAATATTGCACAACCTGCGCTACTTTATAAAGCGCGTATGATGACAATATCATTTTTAAGATGAAATGCAGCAAAATATGTTGCTTATAGTATACAGATAAAACTTTAACTTCATTTAAATAATCTGTATTGCTAATAATTAAACATGTGAGGACACGGTGCCACAGCGCTAGCTAGTTCACGGATAGCTCCTGCCTTGCGCTGTATTCTTGCTGGTGCTGACGCGACACTGGAAGGATAGACGAATAGAATAATTAAACATGTACTACGAAGATATTTCAATGTTCCTTAAAAGTTTTGAAGAATCGGCGTTCTAAGCTTACAAATGGCTTCACGTCTATTACAGAGCTGATTGTGTGGCGATTGGAGAAAGAAAAGTATGGACAGGAATTGGAGGTTAGTACGTTTGAAAGAGACAGTACTTCTGTAATAAATTATTTCATCGAAGGTCACACATGGTGCAACAAGCCTCTTGCGTGAGATATGAACAATCACTGCGCCACCGTGTTCCCATGTTTAATAACATGCTTTCATTCCTATCATCATGAAAATGATATCACGTATACATCTCAGTATTTTAATTATTCAGAGAGCTGTAATATCTCGAATGTAATGGATTATGTGTCCTGTCAGAGAAAGAGAAAGAACGGAAGCACGTAGTGATTCACACACATAGAGCACATAGAAGATCAAACACAGAAAAAAGCATTTAACATGCTACTTGAGAAACTACTAAAATAAACGATTTTAAGAAATTTCGAGATTAAAGTTGACATTTCGTGCTTTTTTCCCACTGTGTGCCTATGTTTTTTGTTTGTACCCTAATACGCTTTCATATGACACTCAGACGGTGGGCTACAACTCACCTTTCACAGCGACTTTGATATGTGATTTCGGGCACTGTGGGACTTTGTGAACTTGATCTTTCGAGTTTCTCCGACACTCTGTCACTCGATCAACTTTCTTTTGTTGATTATACCACTGTTTAAACCAACAAATAGTACGTTTTTCCTTTGCCTCCACTTGGTATTCGCTGAAATTCTTATATTTTCCCCCGTGCTTTTCCCATTGTCTTTTCACAGAAGGCTATTTATATTGATTTGCATATTCAAAGAGGCGTAATTCTGGGAGGAGTTGGGGCGGGACAGAAGGCGCGTGCACGTGCGTTACTTTTCACGCAAATCGGGATTTATGTAGTGGAAGAACGTGAAAGTATGCGTGCGCACTGATTCCTGCATCTGGATTTTTCTGTGCGTACGCACAATCCCGCTTTTGTGCTTACGCCATGTTATAGTGTGAGTTCTACGCACGGCGTTATACATGAGGCCCCTGGAGTCCTGGGTGAAGTTTTGGTCTCCAGGCTACAAAAAGGACACAATAGCACAAGAGAAAGTCCAGAGAAGAGCGACGAGGCTGATTCAGGGCAACAGGGGATGGGATATGAGGAAAGGTTAAAAGAGCTGAGCCTTTACAGTTTGAGCAAAAGAAGATGAAGAGGAGACCTGACTGAAACATTTAAAATGATGAAGGGAATTAGTGCAGTGGATCGAGACTGGGACTTCAAAATAAGTTCATCAAGAAAACGGGGACACAGTCGAAAACTTGTTAAGGGTAAATTTCGCACAAACATTAGGAAGTTTTTCTTTACAAAAAGAGCGATAGACACTTGGAATAAACAACCAAGTAGTGTGGTAGACAATAGGACTTTAGGGACTTTCAAAACTCAACTTGATGTTTTTTTGGAAGAAATAAGTGGATAGGACTTGCGAGCTTTGTTGGGCTGAATGGCCTCTTCTCGTCCAGAGTGTTCTAATGTTATAGTTTCTATGTTATAGATTTAGAAGTAGAGTTACCTCGGTATATTTGTATAACGGGTTTAAGGTAAGAAAGCAAATATCGATGTGTTGTTGATGACATTTTTGCCATTGCTGGCTGTCCCATCTGTCATCTCCACTACCTGTCTATAAATGTGTCTGCTCAGGTGTCGGGCCATCTTGATCTCATAACTTTGGTAACTCCTTGCTGGGTTGGAACTACGGAATCAAGGAAATCTCTCCGTGGTGTGTTATCCTACTATGGTGCAATCCCGCAGCGGAGCGTCCATGTTCATTTGACCTTGGCTTCAATTGGACTAACAGGAGAATGCCGCGCTGTGTGTATTTAATCTACCCATGAGCCAATGCAAATGTGTTATATTGCTTCAGCTTCTATCCGTTGCAGTTTACTTTTTGATGTACCGTCATATACTGTATATGATTTTTCCTGTTTTTCTGTCTGGGTGGAATCTATCATCAGATCATTCTGGGGGTGAGCTTGATGAAATGATCGAATATCTGCGAGTCCAAATAACCAAGGGGAATGCCTACACTCGATGAAAAAAACGGAGTGGACGCAAATTGAAAAGGGAGAGCTTGATGAAACGATGGAGTATCCACGAGTCGAAATGACCAATGATGACCCCAACATTCGATGAAATGATGGAGTATCTGGGAGTCAAAATGACCAGGGGGGCTCCCTATGCTTGATGAAAAGGTGGAGCATCTGTGAGTCCAAATAATCAATGGGAACCCTGATACTCAATGAAAAAAAGGGAGTAGCCGCAAACAGAAAAGGGAGAGCACGATGAAACAATTGGAGTATCCATGAGTCGAAATGACCAAGGGGGTTCTCTATACTCGATGAAAAAATGGGGTATCCTCAGATTGAAATGAATAAGGGAGAGCTCAATGAAATGATGGCGTATCCGTTAGTCGAAATGACCAAGGAGGACCCCTGCACATGATGAAATTATGGAGTATCTGCAAATTGAAATGAATAAGGGAGAGCTCAATGAAACGATGGAGTATTCATTAGTTGAAAGGACCAAGGAAGAGTTTGATAAAACGATGGAGTATCTGTTAGTCAAAATTGACCAAGGAAGACCCCTACACTCGATGAAATGATGGAATATCTACGAATTGAAATGAATAAGGGAGAGCTTGATGAAACGATGGAGTATCTGGGAGTTGAAATGACCAAAGGGGCACCCTATGCTTGATGAAAAAAATGGAGTAGCAGCAAATCAAAAAGGGAGAGCTTGGTGAAATGAAGTATCCATGAGTCGAAATGACCAAGGAGGACCCCTACATTAAATGAAACAATGGAGTATCTTCAAGTCAAAATGACCAAGGGAGAGCTTGATGAAATGATGGAGTATCCGTTAGTCAAAACGACCAAGGAGGACCTCCACACTCGATGAAATGATGGAGTATCTGCAAGTTGAAATGAATAAGGGAGAGCTCGATGAAATGATACAGTATTCATTAGTCGAAAGGACCAAGGGAGAGTTTGATGAAACGATGGAGTATCTGTTAGTCAATATGACCAAGGAAGACCCCTACACTCGATGAAATGATGGAATATCTACGAATTGAAATGAATAAGGGAAAGCTTGATGAAATGATGGAGTATGTGGGAGTTGAAATCACCAAATGGGCATCCTATGCTTGATGAAAAAAATGGAGTAGCAGTAAATCGAAAAGGGAGAGCTTGATGAAACGATTGGAGTATCCATGAGTCAAAATGACCAAGGAGGACCCCTACATTCAATGAAACAATGGAGTATCCTCAAGTCAAAATGACCAAGGGAGAGCTTGATGAAATGATGGAGTATCCGCTAGTCAAAACGACCAAGGGGGACCTCCACACTCAATGAAATGATGGAGTATCTGCAAGCTGAAATGAATAAGAGAGAGCTTGATGAAACAATGAAGTCTCTGGGAGTCGAAATTACCAAAGGAGAGCTTCATAAAATGATGCAATATCCACCAGCTAAAATGACCAAGGGGGACCCCTATGCTCAATAAAGTGATGAATTATCCATTTATTAGTTGAAATGACCAAGGTAGAGCTCGATGAAACAATGGAGTGTCTGTTAGTCAAAATGAATAAGGGGGACCCCTACACTCAATGAAATGATGGAGTATCTGCCAGTTGAAATGACTAAGGGGGACCACCACCCACTCCCAGGGGTGGTGAAGCAATCAAGTCTCATACCGACATCAAGAATGAGAAATAAATGACCGGGTGTCCGCATGCAGGACTGTTAAAAGTAACATCAGCTATCTGTTAAGGAGCTAAGTCACCCAGGGGCCTGTGGTGGTCTCAATCCGGCCTTACAATCAGTGTTGCTAGGATATGCTCAGTAAAATTGATTAATTTGGGTTTGAGAATGACATGTGATGGATTCAAGTGCATTATGGGGAGCAGCACAAAACAAGAAGGAACGTTACAATTAAAAACAGTACAGTATTACGCCAGCGTCCTTGCAGATGAAATGCACTGTAAATTTTGCTTAGGAGTCATTTGGCATTTGACTGATCTATAAATCTCCCTGTTCATTTTGTATTTCTTCTTGCCATGTTGTTTAACTTTAAATCTGATTTTTAAGTTAAAAATAGACAAAAGTAAACAGAGCTGATGCCAGTGTGTATGCGGCCCGCTTGACCACATCCTAAACAGGGCCTCGTTTTTCTGCTGCTCTTAGCATTTACCAGTTCAGTGTGAACCATTTGCTTCCCTTTCATGCGGGGAGGGGCTAACTGTCAGAATTTACAGTTTACATTCACAATTATTTGCATAGCAGACACTTTTAACCAAAAGAGGTCAACATAATGGAGTAAATCATCAGTCTGGGGGGACCGTTTAGGAACAAGTGTGACAGGACAAGGTGGCAAAATTGAACATCACAAGTGAGGCGCTCAAAACAAAATACAAGCAAAGTTATGAATCCTTGGATCCAAAAACATACAGTTAGATGGAAACGCAGCAAACAAGAGAGTCTTCAGACTCATTGAGGGGGTCACTACCCTGTATGGAGGTGGGCAGCTCGTTCCCCAAGCTAGGAGCTACAGATGAAAAGAGTCTGGACTCGGATTTGATACCATGCAGAGGTGGCATCTCCAGACACCGTACAACAGCAGACCTGAATGATTGACAAGGAGCACAGGACCCCGCCAGTGTCCTCATATATGTAGGTGCTTACCCCCCAACCATGTCGACCCAGCTAGTAATTCTACAGTACGTCAATACGGTTATTCCTGAGACTCGGGGTGATGTGAATGATTCACTTTACAGTGTTAAGCCTGAATAACTCTCTGGACAGTATACTGCTGCCATCTAGTGGATAAAATAACATCATGCAGCAACAAATCAGGAATATTTCTGCGTTTTGTCACTCTAAGGCAGTGTCTCCCAATTTTTTTTCCGTGCTGGCACACTTTTTGTAACCAAAAGCATCCCAAGGCACACCACCATCACATCTCATAAACATGCTCAACTGTCCAAAGGTGTGAGGCTACCAAAGAAGCTGGTAAAAAAGCAGCTCCGATGCCAGCGTCCGCAGACACAGTGAGTACTTTGGTAGCATCTCCCAGCTCAGCGGCGGACGCTCCGTGATACTTTATGTTTTATTTATGTGGACGCTTTGGTGTTTCCGTGTTTCTGTTACACGAAAGAACATTTTTTATCGTTGAAAAAAATGTTACGTTTTTTGACTCGTTTTTCTGGGGGTAAAAGCTAAGGAAGCTATGGATTTGGACAGAATATTCAACGCATACAGGGAGGCAATGTTAGATGGAAACTCAGCAAACAAGAGAGTCTTCAAACTCGTTGAGGGAGTCAGGATTTTGAATGGAGGTGGGCAGCTTGTTCCCCCAGCTAGGAGCTACACATGAAAGGAGTCCGGACTCGGATTTGATACCAGGCAGAAGTGGCATCGCCAGACACCATACAACACAACAGCAGACCTGAGTGGTTGACAAGGAGCACAGGACCCCGCCAGTGTCCTCATATATGTAGGTGCTTACCCCACTGTGTCGACCCCGCTTGGAATTCTATGTCAATACGGTTATTCCTGACACTCGGGGTGATGTGAACGATTCACTTTACAGTGTTAAGCCTGAATAACTCTCTGGACAGTATACTGCTGCCATCTAGTGGATGAAATAACATCATGCAGCAACAAATCAGGAATATTACTCCTAGAAATTTGATTCTGTTCATCTGGACAAAGTTTTTAAGTGGGAGAAATATTTCGAGACTTATCCAAGTCTCTTCCTCAGTCTCAATTGACTGCAGGTTTCCCCAACCTTATAAACAGTACCTTTGCTTAATCACAGAGACTAGCACCATTGACAAAGGGCCAGTTGATCAGTGATATGCAAATTGTCCACTGATTAGTAGACGTGTGAACCATTCATAGAGGGTTGAGGAATGGCTGCAATCACAGCATTGTAAGATGGCGACAGACAATTTGCATATCACTGATCAACTGGCCCTTTGTCAAAGGTGCTAGTCTCTGTGATTAAGCAAAGGTACTGTTTATAAGGTTGGGGAAACCTGCAGTCAATTGAGACTGAGGAAGAGACTTGGATAAGTCTCGAAATATTTCTCCCACTTAAAAACTTTGTCCAGATGAACAGAATCAAATTTCTAGGATTTCCTTACCTGGATTATTGAGCATGCATCGAGACAGGAATATTACTGCATTTTGTCTTCTCTAAGGCAGTGTCTCCCAATTTTTTTTCCATGCTGGCACACTTTTTGTAACAAAAAGCATCCCAAGGCACACCACTGTTTTACTAACCCCAAACATATCACATCTCATACACATGCTCAACTGTCCAAAGGGGTGAGACAACCGGAGAAGATGGTAAAAAAGCAGCTCCGAGACCAGCGTCCGCAGACACGGCACTGAGAGAGCACTTTGGTGGCATCTCCCAGCTCCCAGTACAACAGCGGACCCTCTGTGATACTTTTGATTTCATTTATGTAGACACTTTGGTGTTTCCGTGTTTCTGTTACATGTAAGAACATTTTTTATCGTTGGATAAATATGTTACGTTTTTTGACTTGTTTTTCTGGGGGTAAATGCTAAGGAAGCTACGGATTTGGACAGAATATTCAATGCATACAAGGAGGCAATGTCGTGATCTGAAAAGAGGAGTGACGAGAGCCCACCTGGGCTGGCTGAACACCAGATGTGCTGCCACGTTTTGAGCGAGCGGCTTGGTGGTGGTAGTCCAGATGTGACAAGACCAAAGCCTGGACCAGGCTGCTCTGTTAGATCTTGCAGATAGGGAAGTATAGGGTTGGGGAATCTCCAAGACCAAGAAAGCGTAGCTACATGGTCCCTGAAGGTCAGGTGGTCCTCGATCAGAATCGATGAGCATTGCTTTAAGTTTGCTTCCCCGGTGCTGGCCCTCATTCATTCTACATTACGTTTTGTTTCCTTCTTCTTTGTAGGGGGCTCTGCGGAGCAGACGATGGCCATCCAGCCCGGCGACGAGTTGCTACAAATCCAGGGCACTTCCTTGCAGGGCTTGACGCGCTTTGAGGCCTGGAATATCATTAAGGCTCTGCCGGATGGCCTCATCAATGCGGTCATAAGGAGGAAAGACTCTGACACCAACCAAACTGATGAAGCATCTCAGAACTCCGAATGAAACAAGTAATACAAGACGACGTGACGGGGGATTTACGTATCCAATGAAACGGCCGAGTCTTTTAATCTTTGAAAAATGAATGCTATGTGGGCTTTATGATGGAAATGCAATCCAATGCAGCAGCAGGTATATCATTCAAGGGGGGGGGGGGGGGGGGGGGGTCTGCTCAATATTTTTGTACATAGAGGGAATTTTGCTGAGAATAGGTGGGCTGGTTGGCAGGTGGGTGAATTTATCAGCTATTCGGGGGAAATTGTCTTAACTCTCGGACCAGAAGGACACAGGGTGCCAGGGGTCAACATGCTCATGGATGAATGCCACACGCCACCTCAAGCTTGGCATATGCTGTACACGTAACCTTATCACCTGTAGGCTGCAAGCTTTGATCATCTCCTGGTGACAAATCCCACCTTATAATGTCACATACTGGGAAGCCTGACATGACTGTAACATGCCAAGTGCATCCGCAGTCAAGAATGTTACTCTGACCTGCTTCTGTGCAGCCGCCTTTCACTCTGTGCCCCTTATTTGTTTAACTTTGTGACGTATCTAATGAGCAGGAGTGGGAAAAGACAAAAACACGTAAAGCTTCAATTTGTAAATGGACGTTAATGACTAATGGAGGGGAACAGGACAGCAAACTGATAACCAAACATTAGCATTAGGTAGAAGTGGCATGATGGGGGCTGAGGTCAAACTGTGCAAGAGAAGCCCCCCATTACTCCAGAACCACTCTGCTGTCTGGTCACCTTCTCTTCAGGCTATGGGTAATAAAATTATTTTCTTAAAAGGAACCCAGTGTCGTGTGGATTGCATTAGCTTGTGACACCCTGTGTGCCAATGTTGAGTTGCCAGTCACTCTAACCTGCTCAGAATTTGGGGTATGAAAGGACCTGAAGAACAAGGGTCAGCAGGGAGAACAGGCAGGTTCTCCATAGACACAGACATGGAGCACTGCTAGGGTTTGTTAAGGCAGCACACTGCTGTGCCACTGTCACACCTTCGGGCCCAGTTAGAGCTGACAATGAACCTAAGGTGCCCATCTTTGAAATATCAACCGTGTATTTACTGAGCAAAATGCACAGGCAGTTTGAAGACATCCATGAGGCTCAGTGGTGGCATTTCAATGGCTGTTAAGTGCTACGGACATACTCTACAGTGGGTAGAGTTTGCTTCAAGGGGTCTACTTCTGTGCTTCGCTTGTCTTAATTATCTTCATTTATGTAGCTATTGATGTTTTATTAAGGGGTGTTATATTTTCAGCTATTCTATATGGGAAATTAAATAAAGAAAGTCAGATCAAAAAAACTTCAGAAAGTTGTCCAGAAGGATTAAACATGCAGTGCTGTCCAGTACAGTACAGTAATCCTAATGGCAGAGGGTCCTCACCATATGTTGTCAAAAACAAAAACATGCCATGTCAAAAAACATGCGTATAGGCTCTGCTTTGAAATCTGATGGATGGATGGATGATTGGGTGAATGGATCTATCTATTAATTCTATAGTGCTTTTCACTCTCTATCTATTCTAGTGTCTTTCATATTTATCTATTAATTATATAGTGCCTTTCACTCTCTATCAATCTATCCATTCTAGTGCCTATGACTATCTTTTAATTGTATAGTGCCTTTCATTATCTGTTTATTCTAGTGCCTTTCACTATCTATCAAATAGTACCTTTCACATCCTTCTATCTATTATACAGTGCCTTTCATATCTATCTATAAAATAATTGTCAATTTATATAGATATTTAATCTTGCCTGCTACACTATTTATTTATTGTTAATTCATCTAGATATTCAATCTTGCCTACTATGCTATCTATCTATCTATCTATCTATCTATCTATCTATCTATCTATCTATCTATCTATCTATCTATCTATCTATCTATCTATCTATCTATCTATCTATCTATCTATTAATTATACAGTGTCTTTCATTGTCTTCCTCTCTATCTATTCTAGTACCTTTAACTATCTTCTATCTGTTATATAGTTCATTCTATATCTTTCATCCTATATATTAACTATATAGTGCCTTGCACTGACTTTCAATCAGTTGTATAGTACATTTCATTATCTATCTGTCGATAGTAATAAAATATACAAAATGAGTCTTTTCAGAAGAGATAATGCATTGAAAGTATAAATACTGTATTATGCTTCACTTTGTTATTCTGGCCATTCTTCTGTAGACAGAAAGTTACAAATGATTCCTGTCCCAAGTTACAAAAGGTCTCTAAGTTACAAAAGATCCCTACCAGGTTACAAATGATCCTTATGAGTTACAAATGGTTCCTATTCAGGTTACAAAATGTCCCTAACATCTATCTGTCTACTTACTTATCTATCTACTTCTATACTAATAAAAGGCAAAGCCCTCACTGACTCACTGACTGACTGACTGACTGACTGACTGACTGATTCACTCATCACTAATTCTACAACTTCCCGTGTAGGTAGAAGGCTAAAATTTGGCAGGCTCATTCCTTACAGCTTACTTACAAAAGTTGTGGCAGGTTTCATTTCGAAATTCTACGCGTAATGGTCATAACTGGAACCTGTTTTTTTCCATATAGTCTAATGGAGGAGGCGGAGTCACGTATCACGTCATCACGTATTACGCCTCCTACGTAATCACGTGAAGTGAAAACAAGGAAGAGATTTACAGCACGAGTCAAACGCGGGAACGAAGGTAAATGACGTTAATTGTTGAGTGTCTTTTAATACTGTGTAAGCATACATATTAACAGATGTGCAATTAAACGTGTGCATTTGCGGGGTGATTTCTCAGGCTTAAAAGCTCACCTTTTATTAAAAAGGTAAATGCTGTTTTCATTCTGAAGGGCACAAACCACGTTAGATTTCATGCTGAAGAGTAAGCTCAGCACACAGCTTGGTCATATTACAAGGGTGAACTGACAATATGATATACAAAGAGATCCTTAAGAAATAATTATTGATTCATTTTCCCTCAGTTTAAAAAGGTTTACTTTTCTTCTTAATAAAAATTTTAAAGCGGTACTTCGCTGCTGCGAAGCGCGGGTATTTTGATATATATCAAAATATATCGCGTCATCACGCCTCCCATGTAAGCACGTGAACTGACCCGCTGCCGTTTGCAATGCCATATTCGCGAGATACAAGTTTAATGACAAGACACGAGGTATAAATGACAGTT